>NC_133333.1:8589151-8889151 GCF_042186555.1 Aquarana catesbeiana | reverse complement strand
CCCAGCACTAAAATCTTGGAGGTCTCAACCTTAAGTAGCCTGCTTGGCACCACCTTAACCTAATATCAACATAATATAAAAACTACATAAAAATCTAGATAAAAAGCCATTGCTCTGGCCCTCTTAAAGACTACAGTTTTAAATGGTTTTTAAAATGTTTTACGTTGTTCAAAATTCAGAGTTTGTTTTTGAAATAAGCTGTTTCATAAACAATTTATACATTTCTCAACTAATGAATCTAGTTTCTAAATTTCCGAAACTGCTACCTCTGCTACTTATTACTTTTCTTAATAAATTGTATTTTGTTGTTGTTTAAAAGCTAACCTTTAATCATTTTGTATGCTCTTTCACTAAACAGGTGAATGATGTCATCACCAACCTTCCTGTTAATTTGTTAGATGGAAAGATCTCAATAAGCATCAGTGGCCTCAATGCTGTTTTTAAAACAGATTTTGGCCTGCAGGTGACCTATGAATATAACTGGCATGTTGTGGTCTCGCTCACCAGCAGCTATTACGGCCTTACACTTGGTCTGTGTGGTAACTTTAACGAAAAGATCAATGATGAGCTCATCACCTCTGATAACAAAGTAGTCACCAAAGTCCTTGACTGGGCCAAGAGTTGGAAAGTCAATGACCGGGATCCATTCTGCTTTGACTATTGCCCCGGTCTTAATTGTCCAACTTGTGACGATGCCAAAAAAGGCCTGTACGGAGGTGAAAATAAATGTGGCCTCATCAGCAAGGTTGCAACTGGACCTTTCAGAGAGTGTCACTCTAAAGTTAACCCGGACAACTTCTTTGACAGCTGCTTGTATGATGTCTGCATTAACAACGGAGCAAACCAATTCCTGTGCCAGGCCCTCAATGCCTATGCTAGCACCTGCAGGAAAGAAGGAGCTAAAATATATGACTGGAGGACACCATCTGGTTGTGGTGAGTATTAAGCCATACTCCCAAAAATTGTTCTGATTGTGGATAATATTTTGTTTCATGATGTAATACCCAAAGTCCCCTCCAGGGTCTGCCTGAAATGTGTGTGTGTGTGTGTGTGATAGCGCTGGATGGAACGAAGTAAAAATTGGTTCAGATGGATTTACCATAAAGCAAATTCATGACTGAAACATTGTATCGGTTGACCCTTTTCTGGTTCTGGGCTGCTTCTTCTGATAGTAACACAAGGAACAGACAGAAGGTTCATGAAAGTGTACGAAGGAGAGCCTGGTACAAAAGTTCATCTCACTTTGAGGACTTTTTTGAGGCATTTAATGGGTAAAGTGATTCTAAAGGAAAGAATAAAAATAAAAAAAAGGGGGGGGCATGGTTTGACCTCACTGGAAGATGGCCGCTTGAGACCAGAGCTCTTGCCGCTACGGGTCTTTAGAGCCACACAGTAGGCCCCGCAAACAAGTGGGATTGAGCCAGAATATACCGAAGATATTCTGGACCCAGAGGAGCAATATGGTGGCTTCCTGCCACAGTCAGTCACAAGCTGCAACCCCGCCACTGACTGGAATACAGCTCTCACGTGCTACGACGGTGATGGGGGAGAACAGCGATCACCCACCACAGCATCCCAGCCTCCAGGACTTTTGCACCATTGCAGCCGACATTAAGGACACATTGTCGGCAGCCATATGCGACTTGCACCTGAATATACACGCCATTGCTGACAGGGTCCATGAGGTGGAGGAAATGGCGGCACAACATGAGACGGGCCTGCGCCGAGTGACCCAAAAGGTAGACTCCTTTACCCTACATCTGAGAGACCTCCAATGCCATATGGAGGATCTAGATAACAGAGGCAGGCGCCACAATTTGAGGATCCTCAGCCTGCCGGAGTCCGTGGACACGGAGCAACTCACTGCTACAGTGACAGGCCTTTTAAACGATCTGCTGGAAAGGCCTGCACAGACGGCTGTGGATATGGAGAGGATTGTGTACTCCGACCTAAAGGGAGAGAAACAGATCCTCCCAGGGATAGAATCTGATGCCTAGTGAGCTATAAACTAAAAAATACAAATTAGCTGCCTACGCGGATGACATCCTACTGTTTCCCACAGACCCCGTTACCACAATTCCCAATTTGCTGAAAGATTTTTCCCTATTCAACTCGCTCTTAACATATCCCTATCCACGGTTGTGGTAACACAATGCCAAGCAAATTTCCCCTTTGGCTGGGATTCCCACGCCATCACATATCTAGGAATCCAGCACCCAGCAAAATTAACAGACCTATACTCCACAAATTTCCTCCCTATCCTTAAAACCATCAAGCAAGATCTCCACAAATGGGAGAAGGGCACCTTCTCTTGGTTCGGAAGAGCAGTGATTGTGAAAATGAATATCCTACCCAGAATACTATATCTTTTGCAGACTGTACTGATTGAACTTCCGCCATCCTTTTTCTCTACTTACAAGCAATAATGCTTAAACTTCATGTGGGCATCCAAACACCCTTGATTAGGTTGGGATAGGTTAGTTCTACCGAAACTGAAGGGAGGAATTGGACTCCCAGACATAGCTAATGGCTCCTGCTGCTATGTGAGCCAATGAGGAGAGAAAGACTCGGAAGAGCCGCTGCTCTCATGCACATCACTGGATTGAGATTGGGCTCAAGTAAGTATTAGGAGGGGGTTGAGAGGGAAGCTGCATCCAGAAGGTTTTTTTACCTTAATGCATAGAATGCATTAAGGTAAAAATCCTTGAGATTTTTTAACCACTTTAAGATCATTAGATATATCCAAAACTTTTTTTTGGGGGGGGGGGTCCTCACCCTTCTTCAGGGCTTGAGCAATCGGTGTTAATAAAATCACAAAGGAATGCACTAAAGGGCCTGTGCTAAGGCTTTATGAAGACTAGCGTCTCCCGATGGCACTGTAGGCAGCCAGCTGAGGACTTACTTGTACCAGGCGCTCCTCCGTACTCATTCAAGAACCTACTGTCCTCCAGTGTATGATACCCTAAAGAAGCAACAAAAATGTAAATTGAAGAATCCCACCACTGCAAAAAAGGTCCAGATACGATGTTATTAAAATAAAAGTCAGGAGGACAATACAAAGAATATCCAATGCATTTTGTGGGTCCAAAAACACTCCCAAAACATGTTGGTTACTCTTTGGATTGTTACCTCAAATTAAAGTTCTTTTTGAGCAGTGGTGTGGTGCTTAAAATTTTTTTTTGTTACATTCCACCATAAGCCAAGGTGACTGTGGAGATCCTCTGAAGTGTAGAAGCCACCTGCCTGGAAACCAGATTACCTACATCAACACCAATGCTTTAAGATGTCAATACCAAGCTGACCCTTCATCCAAAATCTAACTCCATTTGCCTAATCTTACATGGATCGGCCAGGCTTGGTGTAACCCCAACATCCCGCTCCACTAAACCCCCTCCTTCCCCACAGCCCACAGTCCCCCCAAGGGTTGAATTAATTAAAATACTTTTAGTAAAATAGATGAACAATTTACAAAACAAACTGCATTTACATTAAAAAAAAGTCAGAGGCTCCAAAAGACAGAGGGATTAAAGCTGCCTCCAATTTCAAAGCCCTTAAAAACGTTGCTGTTTTTTTTTTTTGTTTTTTTTTAACATTGCTTCACTGGAAAGGAACTATGGTGGCTTCCACTTCATGTTTTAGAAATACTATAAGAAATAATATTATATAAAAGAAAATAATATCAATATTAGTATTATTACAATGATTATGATTAATAATATTATTATCAAATATTAATAAAATAATAATAATATGATTATTATTATTATTAGCTTTTTCAGGCACATCAAGTAATGTAAAATTGTCTGATTTTTCTATAAACAGAGCCCCACATATGAACCTTGGTTTATTTTCATTTCTCAGTATCAGCCTAATGCAGAATATTGTTTTTAGCTATTTTTTTAATTATATATATATACATTTGTATATGTGTGTATATATATATATATATATATATATATATATAATATGTATAAAATTAAAAATTCTAAAAAAAATTATATATATATATATATATATATATATGTATATATATATATATATATATATATATATATATACATTACATTCATGTTACTTCAGATAATCTATATATACTCTTTTTATATGTATATTTCAGTTTTGCCATGCCCTGCAAACAGCCATTATGAGTTCTGCGGTAATGCCTGTCCAGCCACCTGCACCGATCGTACAGCTCCATCACGGTGCACTGAGGATTGTGTGGAGACCTGTCAGTGTAATGATGGCTTTGTTCTTAGCGTTGATAAATGTGTTCCTATTTCGAGCTGTGGATGTTCCTACAAGGGTACCTACTACCAGGCCAATGAAGAGTTCTGGGCTGACGAAAACTGCCGTTCGCTGTGCAAGTGTGACCCAAACCTTGGCATGGTGGTTTGCAAGGAGAGCAGCTGTAAGCCAAGTGAGCGGTGCATGGTCACGAATGGAGTACGTGGTTGCCAACCCTTAAGCTATTCTACTTGCACAGGTTCTGGAGACCCACACTACACAACCTTTGATGGCAAGAGATTTGATTTCATGGGCACCTGCATATACCAACTGGTTGGTGTGAGCTCCAGTGACAGTTCACTGACCCGTTTCAATGTTAAAGTCCAGAACAACAATCGTGGTGGAAACAAAGCTGTGTCCTATACCAAAGTTGTGACCTTGGAAGTTTACGACAGGGTCTTCACACTGAGCATGGACTATCCACGTCGAATTTTGGTAAGTGTCAAAGTTTCTTGGTGAACAGTAGATAGATAGATAGATAGATAGATAGATAGATAGATAGATAGATAGATAGATAGATAGATAGATAGATACATACATACATACATACATACATACATACATACATACAAAGATTACCTTCATTAAACTTTCCTGTTTTTTTTTGTTTTTTTTTAGGTTGATGGTGTTGTCACCTCTCTGCCATTCTACTTCCAAACCAACAAAGTGGTGGCATATATCAGTGGTGGACAGGGCATTATAAAAACAGATTTTGATGTCACTATTAAATATGACTGGCAGAGCTATGTGGCGGTCACCATACCCAGTACTTATACCAACGCTGTTCAAGGCTTGTGTGGAAACAACAACAAGAACTCCAACGATGACTTTAACATGAAGGATGGAAAACCAGCAGCAAGTGCAGTTGCTTTCGGTAACAGCTGGAAAGTCGGAGACGTTGATGGTTGTACTCCTGAGTGTACCGGAAGCTGCCCTCTTTGCACTGAAGCTCAAAAACAAGCCTACAAGGGTGACAACTACTGTGGACTTATCACAAAGGCCGGTGGGCCTTTTAGTCGTTGTCTCTCAGTCGTTGACCCAAAACCTTATTTCGATGACTGTATTTATGATGCTTGCCAATACAAGGGACACCCATCTTCATTCTGCAAAGCCATTGGCCTCTATGTGGATGCATGCCAATCTGCCGGTGTGGCACTTCAGGAATGGAGGAAACCAAATTTCTGCAGTAAGTAATATGAGAAATCATTAGCCACGAACAGGGTTGGGAGAAATTGAGAGTTTCCAAATTTCCAAATTATGATGAAAATCAAGAAATGACAGCAAAATAATGCCACTTTAACAAAATGCATTGAAAGTCCATGTAGAAGATGAAATATAGGCCTTTTTGTTGTTTTTTTTTAAACATAATTAAGACTACCTATAAAACATTTCTTGCACAAATGCCAGGGACATTTATACAAACTCA
Source organism: Aquarana catesbeiana (assembly GCF_042186555.1). Taxonomy (NCBI): domain Eukaryota; kingdom Metazoa; phylum Chordata; class Amphibia; order Anura; family Ranidae; genus Aquarana; species Aquarana catesbeiana. Next base: position 8,883,441 of record NC_133333.1, on the reverse strand, counting down.
ATGAGTTCTTACCCTATCCTTTCTAATACAATAACTCCTGTATTGTCTGCTTCTTCTAATGGCCAATATGCAGTATTTTTTCTCATTGAGCTACTTCAGAAAACTATTTCGCATTTTGGCCACTAGATGGAGCTGATGATATAGTCTGTCACGTTCAGGGGTCAGGCTTGGAGACCAGTAGCTATAGCAGTAGAGAGGCTCCCACCAAACAGCAGGATAAATATACAAGCAGGTCACCCTGGTGGATGACAAAACCCACCCGAGGTGAGGGGTCTAAGCACTAACTGGTATTTATTTAGCTCCTGATGGTGGAGATGTTTTTTCTTCTGCGTGTTAGTACCAGATCGTGGTCCACAGGATTGCCCCACCAGGAGGTGAGCAAGCTGTGGTCCAGTACAGATAAAGCAGGTAAGAATCAAGTAGAAGCAAAGTCAGTAAACAAGCCAAAGGTCAGCAATAAGTGGTTGCAGGTTGGGATCAAGCAGAAGCGTAATCAGTAAACAAGTCAAAGGTCAGTAACAAGTGGTTCCAGGTTGGGATCAAGCAGAAGCATGGTCAAGGAACAAGCCAAGGGTCAATAACGAGTGGTAGCAGAAATACAGACGGCAGCAGGAGAGACAAGAGCAAGATATTGGCTGGAGACAGAGAGCTGGTTTACAAAAGGCATGGCTCAATTAGGAAGTTCATGGGAGCAGCAAAGGGTTCAAGGTTCAAGAGGAGCAAGACACAAGGCAAAGTTGTCTAAGGAATCAGGCAGGGAGCTGTCCAGCATTTCAGGTGGTTCAGCAAGAACAAATACTGCCATACACAGCAGAGGTTGCAGGTTCAGATCTGGGTTCGGACACAGGTTTTCATCTATTTAAAAACATATTTAGGTCAGTTTGCATGAATGCTCCTGATATTCATGCAACAAAGTTTTATAAATGGATGCCTGAGTATTCAGTACTCAGTATTAAGTATACTGTAAACCAAGAAAAAACAAAACAGATAAATGTGCAAACCAGTCCTTATTGAATAAGACTTTTTTATATAACAGAACTCCTCAGGTACATCAGAACTCCTAGAGGCATATTTATGAAGCAGTGAATCTTCCAAGTGCATGTGGTTCGGTGATTGATTCATCACCAATGGCTGCTTGGTGCAAGTCCCAATTACTGCTTTATAAATGAGGACCTACCTCAATTATTAAATTAATCTGTGTCTAATCTGGTAGACCCTTCCACTACATAGTTGTTGGTAGCTCTAAAGGAAATTGAACAATCAGATGTGAGGTGCGCTTTAGGTTGCCCTTTAATGCAGGGGTCTCAAACTGGCGGCCCTCCAGCTGTTGCGAAACTACAAGTCCCATCATGCCTCAACCTGTGGGAGTCATGGCTGTAATTGTCAGGCTTGCAATGCCTCATGGGACTTGTAGTTTTGCAACAGCTGGAGGGTCGCCAGTTTGGGAACCCTGCTCTAATGCATTTCATGAAACACATTATGCAGTGTGACTTTGGATGAGCCACCTAATACTAATACAACGTAAAAGCTTTTCTGGATGATTCTGCTGTAGTTTTGACACATCTGTTCTTAACATTAATTAGATTTTTTTTTTATTTCCTCTTAGGCATGTCTTGCCCCATAAACACTCACTATGAGCTCTGCGGAGATGCCTGCCCTGTCACATGTAATGGCCTCTCCTCACCCACTGGCTGTGACTCCCCTTGTAAGGAAGCCTGTTATTGTGACAACGGGTTTATCCTGAGTGGACACAAGTGCGTGCCCATCCAGAACTGCGGCTGTGTCTACCAGGATAAGTATTACCAGAAAAATGAGGTCTTCTACCCACAAGGTCAGTGCAGCCAGAAGTGCCAATGTGGAGCAGACGGCGTTGTTAAGTGTCAGTCAGAAGCATGCAGCCCCGAAGAAGAATGCAAACTTGTCAACGGGGCTTGGGGATGTCAACCCAAGGAGTACGGCAGATGTGTCGCCTCGGGAGATCCACATTATATCTCCTTCGATGGTCTAAGGTTCGACTTCCAAGGCACTTGCACGTATACCTTGTCAAAGTTGGTGGTTAACGATTCACGACTTGTGGACTTTTCCGTGATTGTGGAGAATGAGAGTTATGGCAATGGTAAAGTGGCTGTGACAAGACTGGTGGTGGTATACGTGTATGGTTACGTGGTAGCCATCGAGAGAGACATGAGGTCTAAAGTAAAGGTAGGTGCTTTCTACTAATATAATTTGTTTTCCATTGTAATGTAATGATTTTGCACAGAGAAGCCCCAATCCTTTTCATTTTGGGTCCCCCACCGGCATTCCTGGCTCCCCCCCCCTGCCAAGTGCCCCCAATGGTAAGCCTCTTGCTATGGGGGCACTCGAGCAAGCTCGCTCCTGAGCCATGTTCTGTATGTCCATTCACACACAAAGCATGGTTTAGCTCTGCCCCCACTCTTTCCTCATTGGTTGTTATTGACAGCAGCAGGAGCCAATGGCTCCTGCTGCTGTGTGAACCAATGAGGAGAGAGAGACCCAGAAAAGCCACTGCTCCCATGCACATCACTGGATTGAGATGGACCTCAGGTAAGTATAAGGGGGGCTGGGGGGTAACTGCATCAAGAAGGTTTTTTACCTTAATGCATAGAAGGCATTAAGGTAAAAAAAAAAAAAACCTTGAGCCTTTAGAACCACTTTAAGAAACGTTTCATTTTTAGTTACCTGGCTTAAGCCCCGTACACATGGGCAGAATGTCGGGAGACATTTGCCGGTACAAAAAATACCGTCCGACATTCTGCCAATGGCAAAGAGCACTGATCGGAGTGTTCTGGCAGGGGGGCGTCCTCCTGTCAGAACACAACAGCTCAGCGGGGGAGATTGCTGGACTAACCTTGCATAGTTAGTACAGCGACTCCCGACCGGAGCTGTCATTTTTTTTTTTTTTTTTTAGCAACCCGTGGGTTTTTTAGAAAAAAAACGTTAGTGTGTACTAGGCTCTACTCTCTCTCTAGCTTCAATAGTTGCCTCTGACCCATTGTAAAAGATAGATAGATAGATAGATAGATAGATAGATAGATAGATAGATAGATAGATAGATAGATAGATAGATAGATAGATAGATAGAGTTTACTCAGACCTTCTGAATTTTGCATATGTGTACCATCTCTTCAAAATTATTAAGGTTAGCACCCAGACAACTAGTATTTTAGGAAAAACTTGGCAATGGCATTCCCCATATTATCCTAAAAGAATTATTAGGTGCCAACAAGTCAATGACAAGTTGGGTGTTCCCATAATATGTAAAGAAATAAGACAACTTCAGTCTAGTCACCTGGATTTCTAGTGAAAAGCCTCATAAACATGATCCGATTGTTGGCTAAAGAGCGTCAGACTTTTGTCCGAAGGGCGTCTGCCGGGAACTTGTCTTGCATACAAACGGTACACAATTGTCTGCCTACAAACACGAACGTAGTGACGTACTACGAAGAATTTCAGCTCTTGAGCGCCACCCTTTGGGCATCTTCTGCTAATGTTGTGTTTGGTGAGCATTGATTGCGTGTTTGTACTATCGACTTTTGTGTGACGGACTTGTGTACAGACGATAGGAAAATCTGACAACAGACCGTTGTCCGCCGAAAATTTACTAGCCTGCCATCCAACATTTGTTGGTGGAAAGTTGGACAACAATTGTCTGATGGAGCGTACTAACGGTCGGATTTTAGGCCAACAGTCTGTCATCACACAATTCCCTGCCGAAAATCCGATCGTGTGTAAGAGGCTAAAAGCTGGGCTTTATTTGTTGAAGAATCCATTTGATTGTTTTCCTTCCTGTCCACAATGTTCTTAAAATTATTCCAACACCAAAGTTCGAGGGTTTACCATAATGGAAATGTTTACCTTTTCACAGGTTAATGGAGAATTTTTCAATTTGCCATTGTCTCTTGAAGATGACAATATTGTCATTAATCAAGAAGGAGCCAATGTTGTCCTACAAACAGATTTTGGCTTGAAGATTCTCTATGACACAATCTATGGGGTGGTCCTCTATATTCCCAGCTCGTACCGTGGCAAGATTGGTGGTCTCTGTGGCAATTTCAATGGTGACAACAAAGATGAATTCCAGCTTCCCAACAAGCAGGTTGTTAAAAATGTGAATGATTTTGGTGCTTCCTGGAAAGTGAACATAGCTGGTGCTAAATGCAGCGATGGCTGTGAAGAAGGTGTGTGCCCAGTGTGCAATGAGGCTAAGTTGCAGCCATACAAGGCGACATCCTCTTGTGGCATGATTACAGACCCAGCGGGACCTTTCAAAGCTTGTCACTCCAAGATCGATCCAAATAATTTTTTCACCCACTGTGCCTATGATGCTTGTGCTGTTGACGGCAAGGATAACATTGTGTGCAAGAGTCTACAGGCTTATGCAGCTGCTTGTCATACCGTTGGTGCTACCATCGGCTCTTGGAGAACCCCTGCATTCTGTCGTAAGTACAAACGAAAAAAAATATTTTATTGAGATACAAAAATTAAGAATCAATAAGTCCCAACTGATAATAAGATTGTTTTGGGTTACATGTTATACTAATACTCACTAAAAACTGTTTCTGAGCTAACCCTGGCCTACTTAGTTTAACAAAAATGCTAAATAAATGTATAACTTTCTGAAAAAAATCTAGAGACATGAAATTAAGTCATTATTTATTATTTTATTTTTGTGTTTTTTCAGCCATGTCTTGCCCGGCCAACAGTCATTATGAACTTTGCACAAGAACCTGTGAACAAACTTGCTCTGGTCTCACATCACCAACAAAATGTACAGACAGATGCTTTGAAGGCTGTCAATGTAATGATGGGTATATCCTGGATGGAGATACTTGTAGTACTATGGACAAGTGTGGATGTGTATTCAGTGGAAGATATCTAAGTGTAAGTACTGATTTCTGATTTCTTTTGATTTTTTCCCCTTCATTTTTCTACTCTATAACAGTGGTGTAACTACAAGGGTCGCAAAGGTTGCAATGGTACCAGGCCCTGGCATTCCACCACAGTGGGGGGGCTCCAAGATGGCAGGAAAGGGCCCGCTGCAGAACATGGGCTCAGTTCACACTGCTGCAACCCCAACATGACTTGCTTGTGATTTCCTTGCAACTGCCTTGTGACTTGCATGTAACTGGCTTGTGCTTTTTGTCAATTAACATTGCAGTCCATGGCACTCAAATCTCACCAAAGTCACAGAAGAGTAAATCAGGGATCAGTGGGAAGGGCCCTGGGCTCAGAGGGGCCTGCAGAACCAGAGGAAAGGGCCCTGGGACTAATGGAAAGGGCCACGATGGCCAGGGAGGCCCTTCATGGTTTCTTGCATCGGGTCCCTGAAGGTTCTAGTTACTCCTCTGCTCCATAATGTGTACTGTACACTATATGGACATTCTTTTTGTGGACACCTAACCATCAAACCTATCTGTGGAGAAAAGTGGCCAAATGTTTGTGGATATGTCTTCAAATGACTGATTTCAGGTATTTTCAGTGATGGGTGCTGTTAATGCTATAGCATATGAAGTCATTTGAGATCAGCTTTTCCCTTGAATATTCTGGCAAGAGTCTGGGAAAGGCCCTTTCCTGTTCCAGAATGACTGTAACCCTCTGCACAAAGCCACCTCCATAAGGACACAGTTTGATAAGTTTGGTGCGGAGAAACTCAATTGACCTACAAGGAGCCCTGGCCTCAGCTCTACTGAACATTTTTGGGATCAACTAGAATGCCAATTGCAAGTCAGGTCTTCTTGTCCAATATCAATACCTGAACTCACAAATGGGCACAAATTCCCACAGACACAATCCAAAATGTTGTGGAAATCCCAGAGGAGTGGTTACTGTTCAAGCTGCAAAGGGGAGGCCAAATCCATTGTTTTGGAATGGAATGTTTATCAAGCTTATATCAATGTGATAGTCGGGGGTCCACAATCTTTTGACCATATAGTTCATGTTTTTCCTATTGTAGGTGGAAGATTCATATATAAAGATTTTCCTTTTAACATAATTGAACTAAGATATTTTAAATAGAATTGCATCTTAGAATTGAGAGGAGCCAGTAGAGTAGGTTGGGGCTACTTACATGGAAGTACATCAAACTACGAGACAATAACCATTCAAGAGGTGGACGTACCTTCTTAATTGGCCTCTTTGGATGACTTTGGCATTCTAGAACAAAATATGAGTCAGCAGCCAGCATCAAGCTCCTTCGGTGATGCATGCTGACAGTGGAGGCACTGCGGGACGGAAAGAGACAGCCAAAGGGCCGGATGTGGCCTTGGAGCTGCAACTTGCCCAGGTCTAATCTATAGCCAGATTGGGTCCATGATCTAAACAGGACAACTAGACTGTTTTCCATGTTATTTGTCAAACACAAGATAGCAGACACTCAGAAGTGTGATTTACTTGATGGTGCTTTTTTTCCCATTTAGGAGGGAGAGTCGTTCCTCAGTGCTGATTGCAGACAACAATGTAAGTGCCAAGCTGGTGGTGTGACCTGTACAGACAACGCATGTGGAGACAAAGAACGCTGTGGCCTGGTGAATGGAGTGCGAGGCTGCTTCAAGACAGAGAGTGAATGCACGGTCAGCCAACAGAAGTTCGTCACATATGATGGGCTCTCAGGAGGACCTATTGGAAATGGCCCCATTGAGGTGACATCTTTATGTAACAGTGATTCAGCTGGATGGTTCAGAGTACTTGCTGACATTCAGGTCTGCGCAGGAGCAGCAACATCGGTTGCCAGGCTCCATATTTTCCATCGCCAAGGTCTAGTGACCATCTCTAAGAACAAGGAAATTTGGGTAAGCCACCTATAACCAATGCATGAAATATGACTGACAAATGTATATTCCTCACCTATCCCCTGTTGAACCATCTGTTAGTTAGGAATTGATTTAGTAGTTTGTCACAGTTGTAGCTTTTAACCTGTAGGTTGCGTAAAGTGTAGCTCCATACAAAACATTTTCAATTTTATTTGAGTGGGAAGAGTTAAACCCATAAAACGCTCTCTTAGGTTCTACTGCTTCCCCGTGTCTTTTAGAGGATTCTAGAATGTAGCGAGCTGGAATGGGCAGACCCACAGCCTGAATGTTTATGTGGTCTCGGCCAACCCTTGGGGTAAGAAGCCCTGTAGGTGGCTGGGGTGTACCTAAACAGTCTGAGACCTGAAGCAGAAAGGTTCTTGTCTAGGAGGAGAAGTTCCCAGCCTCAAAGGCTTCTGCCCTCCCGGTTAGCCCAGCTGAGGTTCTACTTGTGCTTATCAAGGTCCCAGCTTTGCTAAGCTGGGTGGGCTATTTGCTGAGAATCTCTGCAGCTAAAAAAGGGATTTCACTTAACTTTCACTTAACTTTTATGCAGAATACAGACCTTCAAACACGTTTCTGGTTATTACTTGATGGGTGTTCCTGATCAATGCATTCAAGGACATTATCTTGCAAATGTTTGCCAACTTCTGATATCTTAGCTTTGGTTCACGAGCTGCTTTACAGCCTGGTTGGTGGGATCCTATTCTGGTTCCTTCTCCTTTTAGACACACTCATCATGATATTGGATCCAGTGTCACCACTTATATTTTTGCCATGTTTTAATTGCAGTCTTTGTTCCCACTAGGGAGGTTTCAGCTCACTTAATGTCCCCAAAGACACAACAAAAAAGTGGAAATGTTCCTAAAATTTTCAACCCCACTTGTCAGTGAAACTGGTTTCCCCAGGAAGATTTTCTGCACCACCAGTACTGATGATGACCATTAAGTTAAATCCCAGTGGCATCCAAAATTTTTTTATGGTAGTCACCAAACCTTCATAGGTACCATCATAATACTATATCATATATAACAATAAATCACAGTGGCAGGGATGGCCAGATCTGGGTAGCCACACTTAGGAAAGTGAGACCAGATCATATATTTATAAAGTAAGATTTAGTTACAAACAAACTAAAATCCACCCAAAACACCAGCAACAGAATATACAGCAAACACAAAGATATAAGTGAACCAAAACAAAATGACAAAATGTCTAACTAGCAACATAACTAAGTAACAGAAAGCCTAACTAGCCAACAAACTAGGTAAGGCAAATAATAAACAGAACAAAATCAGGATCAGATGCTGGGTCAGGACAAATGGCAAGCAGCATCTGGCGAGCAGAGCTAAATACTGAAGCGGGAGGTACTGGTAGAGGAGGTATCAAATACCCTAGCAGCAGCCAGCTTCAGGTGGAGACTGATTACTAGGATCTGCTGACTGCTGGGAGACACCCACTGGTGGACACAGGAACTGCAACCTTTCCGCTCTGGGAACCACAGTGCCACCAGCAGGTGATCCAAGTCCTGATACCCAGTGGCAATGGTCACCAGAACAAATAGTGATATTAGATCTCACAGATTTCCACTCTATTCCCTTTTTTTTCTGACATTGGTAACATTTTGGAGACCCCCTCACTTTCTTTCCCAGTTACATAGCTCTCTTGGACTAAAAGAGGACAAAAACAGCAATAAAAATCTAACAGAGGTTCTATCTGTTCTGCTTAAAAGGTTACAAAAAATTGTGTTCTTTTCGGTTTAAAGGGTTAAAATAATAGTTTTTTTTTTTTTTTTTACTTTAAGCCAATTACTGCTATGCCAACTATTCCAATGTCATTGTAAATTTATGAGAATGTAAACTTTTCTAACCAGATATGCTTTTGTCCTCCTTAAATAAATAGATTATTGTATGTACTTTCTAATGGCTATTAGAAAATGTTTGCTCACACTTGGTGCCATTATTTAATTTTCAATGGGTTGAGTGCTGGTAGTCATTGCCACATACAGGTGACAATATTTTTAGACATGTGCAATTCGTTTAGTTCCGAATTTGTTTTTTAATGATTTTTTTTGACAAATTCGTTAACTCTGAAATTTCAGAATTTCTGAATTTTTCAATTTCCGAAAATTCAGAATTTCCGAATTTCCAAATTTCCAAAAATGTGAAATTTCGGAAATTCGAAATTTCGAAAATTCGGAAATTCGGAATTCGGAAATTTGAAATTTTGGAAATTTGAAATTTTGGAAATTAGAAAATTGGGAATTTCGGAAATTTGAACATTTGAAAATCCGAAAATAAGAATGAAAATCTGAATATTCAAAAGAATGAAAATCCGAAAATTAAAAAACTTGAAAATCTGAAATAACTATTTTCTTCCTACTCTAAAAGGGGAAAAAGACTCAACGGTGTTAACATTTTGCTGACACATTATCTCCTTGCATTTTCTAGATCAATGGACTTCCAGATGTTTTCCCCGTCACATCCAGTATTCTCTCAGCCTCTGCCAAAGACACCTCAGTTTCCATCCAGATTGGTGCAAACTTGAAGATCGAGTTTAGCAATACGGGTAGTGTCTCAATCCGCGTGTTACAGGGCCTGTCAGAGGTGGTTTGCGGAGCGTGTGGAAACTTCAACGGTAACAGTTCCGATGACCTCAGATCTCCAGCTGGAAAGGCGGTCACTAATATCATCGAGCTTGTAAAATCCTGGTCAGCCCGTGACCTCAACAGCTGGTGAGTGAAAGTTTTTTTTTCTTTTTAAAGAACCTAAAGTTGTCCATGTTCAAAAGTATAACAAAATACAAAAAAAAAAAGTTCAAAATTTCGTCTTCAAATTTAATTTGTTATTTGACCTGTTTTTAAGGGGTTTTGTTGCTGGACAGATGCAAATTTTTAGATTCCACCACTTTTTAAGCATTCTTTGTATTGAAATTCACAGAACTCACAAAATTAGTTTGAATGCAAATTTATAATTTAATACCGACATACAAAATTACTTTTAAGACTTTTCTTCCTCTATTGTAATGCCCCATACACACGAGCGGAATTTCCGTCAAAAAGTGTCCTGCACAGTCCATGGTCTCCATGGTGGCTCCAGGATTTCCAGTTTCGTTTCTGGTGTCCTATACAACTCCTGACAGCAGCATCTGCTTCTTGGCTCCTGAAGACACACTGGGGCTCACAGAGCTCCTGACTGTTCCTGATTTCGAGGGACTGTCCCTGATTTGAAACAAAGCCCCTCTGTCCCTCTTTCCCCCTCCATTTGTGTCTCATTTTGGTCAGATCCATATAGTTGTATACAAAATGCACTACTTATCTAGCGAAAAGTGTTTCCCCGGTGCTAAACCTTTCATCCAACTTTTAAATTGCTGCATTTGTAAATTTTCAGAAGCCAGTATAAATGAATATACCGCCCTTCCGGTGCTTCTTTTCCGACTCGTCCGAGCCGGAGAAGGAATCTGCCAGTGGGAAAAGTTTACCATAGAGCTGACCGAGGACCAGATGGTCCCCGGTCATTTCTATGACTCTCCCAGGCCGGGCGCGACGTACGACGTCACGTCCGGCCCCGCCAGTTGTAAACACTACCGTGTATTCGGCTGGAAAGCATGAGATCATTTTTATATCTCTCCATATAGAGGACCTATCATGGGCTATCCCTAGTACAAGGGATGTTTACCTTCCTTCTAATAGAAATAAAATTGATCAAAAAATTAAAGGTAAAGCGTAGAAATAAAAAATATAAAATATAATAAACAATTTTTTTAAAAATCACCCCCGTCCCCGTGTGCTAGCATTTCTAAACTGGTAACCTGTAAAACTCTAAACTGGTAACTGTAAACTGTAAAAAAATGTAAAGCGTAGCCTATGGAGATTTTTAAGCACCGAACTTTGGCGCCATTCCATGAGTGAGCGCAATTTTAAAGCGTGACGTGTTAGGTACCTAATTACTCTGTGTAACATCTTTCGCATTATACAAAAAAATTGTCTAATGCTAATCTCTGCTAAAAATATATATACATATATAATGTTTGGGCGTTCCGAGTAATTTTCTCACAAAAAAAAAATAAATATAAAAAATGAAAAAAATATGATTTTTACATGTAGGAGAGGAATGGCGGAATTTGCAGGGTATGGAAGTGGTTAATAAACTCTTATATACTCTAAAACTCGTATATACTGCACTTAGTTGGCGCCCTCTGCTGCTTCCTTTATAGATTGCATAGATTACGTTAGTCTCATAGAAGAGGAGCTGCCATGGATATGTTTGGACCTATGGACTTTTTAGTATAATCCTACACCCCCCCCACAGTACATTCATGTGTGTGACTATGTTGTAGCTTAGCTGTATCCCTACCTACACCATTCTCCATAATTCCCTGTGAGAAGAAATTAGATATACAATTAATTGCTGTTTTTTTTTTTTGTTTTTTTATTATCTCTTGCAGCAACACATAAAACAGCATGACTGCCTGACAGATCTAGTGTTCGAACAACAATGGACACACCTAAAAAGGATCTCAGTTAATGTGAATTTGCTTTTTCCGGATCAAATGAAGGCTTTTTTCTTTTTTTTTTATATCTGCACTAATGAAGACTTCTCTCAAACCCTTTTTAAACAATTCATGTTTCTTAAAACTGCACTATGTTTTCTGGTTTTGCGGACCATTAACACCAACATACTTTTTTTTTATATGCAATAAATACCTGCATCATTAATTCGTGTAGAAGGAACACTTCAGCTGCATCTAAGAACTTTAAACTTCTTTGTGTAAGAAGGAAACATTGTTTCCTAATTTACAGAGTCTATGCCGTTGTATCTTCTGGTAGAATAATACTGCAGCTATTCTTTCTAATGGAAAATATATTGTGGATGCAAAACATCTTTAGCTATACAAAATGCATTTGTGTTTTATGCCTACTGCTAGCAGGTTGGAATATGTTCCAGGCAACCCTTATTAAAATGAAGTAACTCCCTTTTTTGCACCTTCTGTAACATTGTCTGCCAAAAAAAATAAAACTTTGAACAGCCTTCTGGTGTCCATATCTCCTCGTCTGGTGGAAAAAGTGAAGTTCTGTACTATGCCAAGCATGGATAGTAGTCTGAAAGTGAAAATATCCACTTGCCGACCGCCTAACTGGGAAAATACGTACAGTAATTACTTTGATGTTTAATACCGAAGTGATGGCTGAAGCTAGATGTCATAGTATTAATTTTTCCCTCAGGCTGACGGTCTTTCTGGTGGTTCCCGGGCTTACCTGGACTATCAGTAGCTGGCAGCGTCTGGTCATGGAGATAAGCGAAGGAAAGATGGCCTCCGCTCATCTCTATGACCTGGGAGGGCTGGAGTGATGTCATGACGTCACTTCCAGTTACGGCCACGTGTAAACAATGCCTTTTTTTTATGTACACAAAAGTGTAGCGCTGAATATACCAGATTGGAACACCATGAATAAGGTGGACCAAGGTATATAGATACAAATGGGGAATATAAGTGCTATGACACAAGATAAAATAGGTGTAATATTCAAAAACCTTGTGAGGATATGAAAAACAATCATGTGTAGTGACTATAACATAATAAGCAGATTACAGACAGATCTCATATCACAATTAGGATTAGCAGCAAGGATGGGAAGTGTTATCATAATGGGGGATTTTAATTATCCAGACATAGACTGGGTGGAGGGAACCGTGCATTCATCTAAGGCTCGCCAGTTCCTAAATGTCTTGCAGGACAATTTTACGAGTCAGATGGTAGACGCACCAACTAGAAATGAAGCATTACTGGATCTACTGATTACCAATAATACAGACCTGATCACGGATGTGGAATTACGGGGCAATTTAGGTAACAGTGATCACAGGTCAATTGGCTTCAGTATAAATCACACAAGTAGGAAACATAAGGGGGATACAAAGACACTGAATTTCAAAAGAGTCAACTTCCCTAAACTACGAACCTTGCTAGAAGGCATAAATTGGGATAAAATGTTAGTAACAAAGAACACGGAGGAGAGATGAGTTTGCTTTAAGAGCATATTAAATAAGGGCATTAGCCAATGCATCTCATGGATGGCTTAACTCCAATGTAAAAATGCATATAAAAGCAAAGGAGAAGACCTTCAAAAAATACAGGGTTGAGGGATCATCGTCAGCATTCAGACTTTATAAAGAATGCAACAAGAAATTAAGGGTGCAATAAGGATGGCTAAGATAGAAAATGAAAGACACATAGCGGAGGAGAGCAAAAAAAATCCCAAGAAATTCTTTAGGTGTGTAAACAGTAAAAAAGGGAGGACAGACCATATTGGCCCCATAAAGAATGAGGAAGGACATCTGGTTACAAAGGATGGGAAGATGGCGAAGGTATTGAATTTATTCTTCTCCTCAGTCTTCACGAGGGAATCTGGGGGCTTCAGTAACCAAAACTGCAGTGTTTATCCTCATGACACAACACAGGAAGCACCTCCATGGTAAACAGAGGACAGAATTAAAATTAGACTTGAGAAACCTAACATTAATAAATCATCGGGACCAGATGGCTTGCATCCGAGGGTACTTAGGGAACTCAGTCAAGTGATTGCCAGACCATTGTTCCTAATTTTTACAGACAGTCTACTGACTGGAATGGTACCAGCTGATTGGAGAAAAGCCAATGTACCACCAATATTTAAAAAGGGCCCAAAATACATTCCTGGGAATTACAGACCAGTTAGCCTAACATCAATAGTATGTAAACTCTTGGAGGGGGTGATAGTGGAATATATACAAGATTTTAGTAATAAGAATGGTATCATTAGCAGTAATCAGCATGGATTCATGAAGAATTGTTCTTGACAAACCAATCTATTAACCTTCTATGAGGAGGTGAGTTGCCATCTAGATAAAGGAAGGCCCGTAGACGTGGTGGATCTGGATTTTGCAAAAGCATTTGACACAGTTCCCCATTAATGTTTACTGTAGGTGAGTGCATGGATTGAAAACTGGCTACAAGGGTGAGTTCAGAGGGTGGTGATAAATGGGGAGTACTCAGAATGGTCAGGGGTGGGTAGTGCGGTCCCCCAGGGTTCTGTGCTGGGACCAATCCTGTTTAATTTGTTCATAAACGACATGGAGGATGGGATAAACAGTTCAATCTCTGTATTTGCAGACGATACTAAGCTAAGCAGGGCAATAACTTCTCCGCAGGATGTGGAAACCTTGCAAAAAGATCTAAACAAATGAATAGGGTGGGCAACTACATGGCAAATGAGGTTCAATGTAGAAAAATGTAAAATAATGCATTTGGGTGGCAAAAATATGGATGCAATCTATACACTGGGGGGAGAACCTCTGGGGGAATCTAGGATGGAAAAGGACCTGGAGGTCCTAGTAGATGACAGGCTCAGCAATGCCAAGCTGCTGCTAACAAAGCAAACAGAATATTGGCATTAAAAAGGGATCAACTCCAGAGATAAAACGATAATTCTCCCGCTCTACAAGACTCTGGTCTGGCCGCACCTGGAGTATGCTGTCCAGTTCTGGGCACCAGTCCTCAGGAAGGATGTACTGGAAATGGAGCGAGTACAAAGAAGGGCAACAAAGCTAATAAAGGGTCTGGAGGATATTAGTTATGAGGAAAGGTTGTGAGCACTGAACTTCTTTTCTCTGGAGAAAATACGCTTGAGAGGGGATATGATTTCAATATACAAATACCGTACTGGTGACCCCACATTAGGGAGAAAACTTTTTCACAGAAGTGAGTTTAACAAGAGTCGTGGCCACTCATTAAAATTAGAAGAAAAGAGGTTTAACCTTAAACTACGTAAAGGGTTCTTTACTGTAAGAGCGGCAAGGATGTGGAATTCCCTTCCACAGGCGGTGGTCTCAGCAGGGGGCATCGATAGTTTCAAGAAACTATTAGATAAGCACCTGAATGACCACAACATACAGGGATATACAATGTAATACTGACACATAATCACACACATAGGTTGGACTTGATGGACGTGTCTTTTTTCAACCTTACCTACTACGTAACTATGTAATAAAGTCCAAACACTAAAAAGAGGAAGTATAGATGAACTTCATAGAAGTTGTGTCCAATCAGATGACTGTAGTCAATTCCTCAGTGACAAATGATAGGATGATACAGGCATGAAGATGGCTGTATGGCACATACAAAACGGGATGGACATTCATCTAATGGAAAGTTGTAGATAAATACTTCTTACCAGACAAGATGGACCTACTTGTTATACGACAGTGGGTCGATCGGAGCTTATGTTGGCCAAAAGCCAGATGCTCATCCGTGGTACCAACTCAGATGAGGATGGAGCCTGTAGAGGGATAACTCCAGAAGCAGACGTTTGATCGATCAACAAGAATGGATCCAGGTATTGCAACCAAATATCCAGAACTCAGACAGGTCTTCCATATGGATAGAGATTGGACCTCAATGGAGGGTCAGTACTGGGAGCCAGTAGCAAATGGGACGTTATCACATTTGAACCATGTTACAAAAAAAGGAAGGAAAAAAAGCTCCATATGGTGCAGGTCGTAAAAAGAGAAGATTTTTAATCTTATAAAAAATACAAACATCAATGACAGATGGCTGCATAAAATGTGATCACAAAAACATAATAATAAAAGCAATGTGGGAAGCATGCACAGCAGTCACCACATGTACAAAAAAAAACAAATATTTACCCAAAACATCACACAAGGGTTAGATAATGAGCTAAAGTTGACACAAGGCTAATCCTATTATAAGAACCTCCAAAAGTTAGCTAAATTGGCCAACAGACGGAAACAATAGGTGACTCAATTAACAATAGAAATACACACCTAGGAGGCATGCAATAGGAGAGACACACATAACATAAACAATGATCCCACCCTATCTCAGACTGGCTGGCTCCTGTCTACAACAGTCTATGAGACTCCTACAATGTTCCAGCAGTGTAATACAGTGGAATTAATTTATCCTTATGGACTTCTTGAGGGAGATTGTTGATAAATATTTCTGTCCCAAGTGAAGGAGCCCCTCCCACCCAGTCCGCAGGGGCCCCACCATATTTCCTCTGACCATTAACCTATACAAGATTAATATTACACCCTTTCCATCCACTCCATAAGGGAAGCTTTATTCAGAGAATTAATCCAAGCCTCACTCACAGCGTTCATCACATAGTTGTCCATCATTGGAGAATGATCTGCTCTCTCCATGGGCCATGATAATAGTCATAACCCGAGTCCTCTCCAAAAGCCCCTATCCTGGTTGGGTCTGTCTCGTTCTCCATAAAGATGACCTGTTATGCTGTATTGTTATCACAAGGGATGTTTATATTTCTGAGGCTCTCCAGTGCCCCCCCACCCATCTCTGGCCACATGCGGTATTGCATGCAATAGAAGTCAATGCGGAACAAATTATCTTCATTTCTATTGACTTCTATGGGGAAACTCACTTGATATGCGAGTGCTTTGGATTACAAGCATTCTCCTGGAACGGATTATGCTCGTAATCCAAGGTTTTACTGTATATGTAAATGGTGTTCGCACCACACAGGTGAGGTATCGTTGCAAACGTCAGAGTGAGAGCAATAATTCTAGCACTAGACCTCCTCTGTAACTCTAAATTGGTAACCTGTTCATAATAAACTATTGGGGTATATATATATATATATATATATATAATTTTTTTTATTCTTGTTCAAATTTTTTATTAAAGAAGAATGGAACAGGGTTCAGAGGACAGAGGACACAGCATTGAAAACAAAACACAATGAGGGGGGGGGGGGGTAGCCTCATAGAGTACCGAGGGTTAAAAACAATATGTTAATAACAATGACAAAAAATGGTGAGCATGCTCCGTGCAAAGCTAATGAAGGAACTCCAAAGACATGCTGCTAGATTAATTGGCTTCGGTCTAAATTGGCCCCAGTATATGAATGTGAGTTAGGGACCTTAGAGTGTAAGCTACTTGAGGGTAGGGACCGATGTGACTGTACAATGTATATGTACAGCGCTGCGTAAATTGATGGTGCTATATAAGTAATAGACATGTGCAATTCGTTTCGTTACGAATTAGTGTTTTAGCGAATTTCGTCAAATTCGATCCTTCGGAAATGTCCGAATTGACGAAAACCGGTTTAACGAATTTTTCCGTTTTAGCAAAATAATAAATGCCGTATCTAAGCGAATGGAACGTAATGAATTAAGAATAATAGATAACAATAATACAGTAAAACCTTGGATTGCGAGCATAATTCGTTCCAGAAACATGCTTGTAATCCAAAGCACTTGTATATCAAAACAAATTTCCCCATAAGAAATAATGGAAACTCAAATGATTTGTTCCACAACCATTTATTCAGAAGTCCTTCAGTTTATAGTCCATATAAAAAGATTATAGCAATGTGATGGGTTGTGTTACTATAAAATGTCCATCCACAAAATGGTAGCCCTCCACAAGGGAATTCAAAGCAAAATCCAGCAGGAGCTCCAGAGTATAAAAGAGAAGAGAGGTGCTTCTAAGTGTAGCAATATGTTGCTAAATGTTGTACCTTCATTAAATGTAACCAAATTGTTACACTTAGAGCCACCTCTCTTCTCTTTTATACTTAGTTGTGACATGAAGCTACTTGTATATCAAGTCAAAATTTATTACAAAATTTTGCTTGTCTTGCAAAACGCTCTCAAACCAAGGTTTTACTGTAATAATAAAAATGTTTTATTATTATTATTATTATTATTATTATCTATTATTATTAATTTGTTATGTTCCATTTGTTTAGATGCGGCATTCGTTATTTCGAAAAATTCGTCACTTCGGATAAATTCGTATTCGTTACGTTCACTAACAGCCAAATTTGAAAGGAAATTACAATACCTATAATTTAATAGTTAGTTATTATTTCAGATTTTCAAATTTTTGGGTTTTCGGATTTGCGAATTTCCAAATGTCCAAATTTTCGAATTTACCAATGTACGAATGTACAAATTTACGAATTTACAAATGTACGAATTTACAAATATACAAATATACAAATGTACGAATGTACGAATTTACAAATTTACAAATGTACGAATGTACGAATTTACAAATTTACAAATGTACGAATGTACGAATGTACGAATTTACAAATTTACAAATGTACGAATTTACGAATGTACGAATTTACGAATGTAAGAATTTACAAATATACAAATATACAAATGTACGAATGTACGAATTTACAAATGTACGAATGTACGAATTTACAAATTTACGAATGTACGAATTTACAAATGTACAAATTGCAGTCATAACGAATGACCCGAAAAGCGAAAAAAAAAAAAATGAATGAAACGAAAATGAACACATTTTTTGGCAGTGCACATGTCTAATAAGTACCTTAAATAATAATAATAAAATAACAATGATGTAATATTAGGAGGTGCGGGTTAGAGCATGTTTCACGGGTTAAAAAAGAAATTGGAGACCCTCAGCTCACTATTATTTGTTCACTACACTGGGTAGTATTGGTTATACCCTTGTAGTGTCCCTAAATATGCAGGCTCACCTGTAGATAGCGCGGTCTCCATGCCTATGCAAAGTAACTATAAAAAGAAATAGTACAGGGGGAAAGATCCCACTGAAAAGAGACAAGGGCAGACCAAGCTGCTTGATGAGGGATAATTTATTACAAAAAAGTACAAAAAACGCCAACACTGGGTACCCATCACCAACACCAGAATCATATTAAAAATAGACAACGTTGTCTCTTTAAGAGCAGCTGCGTCACGCTTGCAACATGCATACACACGCTAATTACCCAAGCATTTTACTAACCAAAGGATAGCTACTATTACTAGATTAGACTACAAGTCCCAGGGACAAGCACCATGAGGAGATATGCCCATCTGTTCACTAAGTTTGGTTAGATGACCCCCCAGCTGGGGGATATGAGGATAAGAGGTGGTTGGTTGATACTTTGGCTGATCCCACAGGAAAGTAGATTATTCTGAAATTGATTGACTGGTGTTTTAAACAGGTATAGAAATGTTGCATGTGTCCACACTAGGTTACCAGTCCAAAGCTTAAATAGACAATAGTCCAGAAAATAGTTGACCATTTCACAGGTGATTTCACTGTACTGATGGCAGTAACCAAATGGAAACAGGCTAATACAGGCTGTGTTGGAACAAAATCAAAGAGGCAAAATAAAGGAACCAATGGTCCGCTCACCCGACCGTATTGAGGACGGTAATGTCACAGTCCCCGCATAGGCATCATAGATCTCCGATCCTGAAGCTGTATATTTGATCCTATGTGCTCCATAACTTTTGTTGGGGTCCATAGGACTACAATAGGTGGACACCATCAGAGCTATGGCGCTGTGAGGTGCATCCAGGCCACCGTCCAATAGCCTCAGCCAAGAAGGTCACCGCTGGTTTTGATTAGTCAGCTGCGCATGCGCGAGCGTGGCGTGATACGTCAACCGTGATGTATACTCTGACATGTTTCACCAGGTTACACTGGTTTTATCAAGAATAGGATGTTTCCAGGGTACTGTAGATCATACCAAACAAAGAGCTTGGGAGCATCCGTATACAGTTCCCTATAATAGGGTTTAAATATAAAACAACTGTGGCGGGTGGTAACCCTAAGTAGGTTGGCTGCACTCAGCTGCGGGCGGCTGGGCGTATCACGCTAGTTTGGGTGGGCTGGTCTAGGAGGCGATTTCCATGGAAGGGAAGGAAGAAGTCAGAGTGTCATCCGTAAGAAAGAAGGAAAGGAAGTGACCAGGGGAAAGGAGAAAAGAGTTAAAGAGAGAGAGTAGGAAGGAAAGGGTGGGGTTCAGCGGTGTATTTAGGTTTTGTGCTGCCCTAGGCCTGACTAAACTCGTGCACCCCCTAATTTAAATATGACCCGCCCCTTTCTGTCAATGCCACGCTCCTTCACATGTAAGACCCGCTCCTATCACCTGTAAACCCCAGCTCTTCCTCTTTAGGCTCCACCTTGATGGCGCTATATAAGTACCTGAAATAAATAAATGAATAATAAACTAGTACAGTGACAGTGCATATTTTTTTTACCACTGATCACTGTATTAGTGTCACTGGTCCCCCCCAAAAAAGTGACAGTGTCTGATTTGTCCGCCGCGATGGCCCAGTCCCACCATGTACATGAAAGAGTAAAGACCAGGTACCCAGAGTGTAAATTCATAGTGTAGGAAGCGCGTGTAGCTTGGGAAAGAGCAGTTTCATATGTGAGTAGCAGCCCTTTGTAATGTATTTTTAATCAAATAAAATGGATTTACACTGTGGGTGCCCATGCCTGGTCTTTACTCTTTCAACATGTACATGGAGTAGAGAAGTAAATATGAGGCTGACCCAGGGGCGGACTAAGGGGCCCCATCAGGGATGCCAGCCTCAATAAAACCAGGGACAGTATGTAAAAATCTGTGTTTTTTTAAAAATCCCAAGATTATAGCTGCCCCGCCTCTCCAGTACCTTTTCAGTGTGTGTGTGTATGTGTATACTGTGTGTGTATATTGTGTGTCTGTGTGTGTATACTGTATGTGTGTGTATACTGTATGTATGTGTGTGTGTGTGTGTGTGTGTATACTGTGTGGCCCCATAATCTATTGCCTGGGGGCCCCATAATCTCCTATTGCCCGGGGGCCCCATGAGTTGTCAGTCCACCCCTGGGCTGACCCGATCTATCTTTCACAAGGCGTAGATATTTCATTGTTCCGGTGAGTGAGGACACATAAGAGGGGAGCACAGAGTGTTATACCTGGGGCACTGGAATAATGCATAGAGGCACTGAACACTTTCATATCACAGCTTATTATTGTACATAAATTATGTATTGATTATAGCACGGAGCACTTTGAAGCATACAAATTTTCACTGAATGCAGACTGTTTAATGAATTTGTAGCACGGAGCACTTTATTGCAGTATCTGTACATTCATTTAATGCATATTGATCACTTTATATTTGATTGACCCTATTGCTCCTAAGATAGAAAGCAATTCTAAATGAAATGCAACTGCTCTTGTTGAGCACAGAAGGAAGAGACATGGTGCTTTCTATCATTAAAGAGATAGCTTCTGTCCCTGCATGTTACCTATCAGACCCAATGGCGGCTGGTGCTCAAAATTTTTTGGGAGGGGCGCAAACAAACTGAAAAATAATGGGGAAAAAAAAAACATTAATTGCAGCCTCACTGTGCCCATCAAATGCAGCCTCTGTGCCATGAAATGCAGCCATTGTACCCATCAGATGTAGTCATTGTGCCCATCAAATGCAGCCATTGTGCCCATCAAATACAGCCACTGTGCCCATCAAATGCAGCCATTGTGCCCATCAAATACAGCCACTGTGCCCATCAAATGCAGCCATTGTGCCCATCAAATGCAACCACTTGTGCCCATCAAATGCAGCCACTTGTATCCATCAAATGCAGCCACTGTGCCCATCAAATGCAGCCACTGTGCCCATCAAATGCAGCCACCATGCCCATCAAATGCAGCCATTGTGCCCATCAAATGCAGCCACTGTGCCCATCAAATGTAGCCATTGTGCCCATCAAATGCAGCCACTGTTCCCATCAAATGCAACCACTTGTTACCATCAAATGCAGCCACTTGGGCCCATCATATACAGCCACTTGTACCTATCAGATGCAGCCACTTGTTCCCCATCAAATGCAGCCACTTGTGCCCATCAAATGCAGCCAATGTGCCCATCAAATGCAGCCACTTGTGCCCATCATATGCAACCACTTGTGCCCATCATATGCAGCCACTTGTGCCCATCAAATGCAGCCACTTGTATCCATCAAATGCAGCCACTGTGCCCATCAAATGTAGCCATTGTGCCCATCAAATGCAGCCACTGTGCCCATCAAATGCAGCCATTATGCCCATCAAATGCAGCCATTGTGCCCATCAAATACAGCCACTGTGCCCATCAAATGCAACCACTTGTACCCATCATATTCAGCCACTTGTGCCCATCATATGCAGCCACTTGTGCCCATAAAATGCCACCACTTGTTCCCCATCAAATGCAGCCACTTGTGCCCCATCAAATGCAGCCACTTGTGCCCATCGAATGCCGCCACTTGTATCCCATCAAATGCAGCCACTCATGCCCATCAAATGCCGCCATTTGAGCCAATCAAATGCAGCCACTCATGCCCATCAAATGGCACCAGTTGTGCCCATCAAATGCCGCCACTGTGGCCCCCCACCCTCCCGCTGTCTGCCCGGCACTTACCTCATCTTAGTGGCGGGTCAGGCAGCTGGTGACGGTGGCGAGCTGTGGGACGGCTCCTGTGTCCTCCATGCTTCCGCCTCCTCTGTTGTTTCGTTTTGATAGGCGTCCAATCAAAGCGCCTGTGCATTCAGCCAATCAGGTAACGGGTATTAGACCCGCGCTACCTGATTGGCGGAGTGACGGTTCAGTGTTAGAAAAGAAAATATTAATTTGCTTTTCTAACACACCTGGGTGGGCTCCGAGCACAATGCTCTGCGCTCCAAGTCCACCTTTTTTGAAGCCTATTAGAGCCTGTGGCTGTAATCAGGTGCATCAAAAAAACACCCCTTCCACTGTAATTCAGGTACCCGGCATCCAAAAACGGGCCGGACGCCTGAATAGGGGATGGCAGCGGCGGCCATGGATAGAATCATGCTATGCATGAATCTATCCATCAGTCACAGAGGGGGTGGCTGGAGAGAGGGGGCAAATCACAGGATGTCACAGGATGCTCTGGGGTCACCGGGTAACAAGGGATGGTCTGGGGTCACTGAGTTGTGCAGGATACTTGGGGTGCAATTAAAGCCATGGGGCACACAGGGGTCATAGAGGTCAATTGAGGCAGAGAAGCACACAGAGGTCACCGGAGTCACTAGAAACTCAGGCATGCACAGGGGTCACTGGAGGAACAGGAGTGCAAAGAGATTACTGTAGTCACTGGAGACACAGGACTGCACAGTGGTCACTGAGATCACTGGAGGCACAGAGGTCAATAGAGGCACAGAAGTGCAAAGAGGTAATTGGGGTCACTGGAGACACAGGAGTGCACAGGGGTCACTGAGGTCACTGAAGGCACAGGGGTCACAGAGGTCAATAGAGGCACAGGAGTGCAAAAAGGTCATTGGGGTCACTGGAGACACAGGAGTGCCGAGGGATTATCGAGATCACTGCAAGCAAAGGGGTCACAGAGGTCAATAGAGGCACTGGAGTGCAAAAAGGTTTTTAAGGTCACTGGAGACACAGGAGTGCAGAGGGGTCACAGAGGTCACTGAACGCACAAGGATCACAGAGGTCAATAGAGGCACAGGAGTGCAAAGAAGTCATTGGAGTTGCTGGAGACACAAGACTGCAAAGAGATCACTGGGGTCACTGAAGACACAGGAGTGCACAGGGGTCACAGAGGTCACTGGAGGAACAGGAGTGCAAAGAGATCATTGCAGTCACTGGAGACACAAGAGTGCAGAGGGGTCACAGAGATCACTGGAGGCACAGGAGTGCAAAGAAGTCATTGGGGTTGCTGGAGACACAGGAGTGCAAAAAGGTTGTTGAGGTTACTAGAGACACAGGAGTGCACAGGGGTCACAAAGGTCATTGGAGACACAGGAGTGGACAGGGGTCACAAAGGTCACTGGAGACACAGGAATGCACGGGGGTCACAAAGGTCATTGGAGACACAGGAGTGCACAGGGGTTACAGAGGTCACTAGAGGCACAGGAGTGCACAGGGATCACAGAGGTCAATAGAGGCACAGGAGTGCAAAGAAGTCATTGGAGTTGCTGGAGACACAAGAATGCAAAGAGATCACTGGGGTCACTGAAGACACAGGAGTGCACAGGGGTCACAGAGGTCACTGGAGGAACAGGAGTGCAAAGAGATCATTGCAGTCACTGGAGACACAAGAGTGCAGAGGGGTCACAGAGATCACTGGAGGCACAGGAGTGCAAAGAAGTCATTGGGGTTGCTGGAGACACAGGAGTGCAAAAAGGTTGTTGAGGTTACTAGAGACACAGGAGTGCACAGGGGTCACAAAAGTCATTGGAGACACAGGAGTGCACGGGGGTCACAAAGTTCATTGGAGACACAGGAGTGCACAGGGGTCACAGAGGTCACTAGAGGCACAGAAGTGCAAAGAGGTCATTGGGGTCACTGGAGACACAGGAGTGCACAGGGGTCACAGAGGTCAATAGAGGTACAGGAGTGCAAAGAGGTTGTTGAGGTCATTGGAGGCACTGCAGCAGGAAGTTCAGCTTAGACATAGTGATGCATTGCTTGAACTCCGAGCTGTGTGTTGCTTTGCCATTAAAAGCCAGACCAATCAGAGGAGCTGTCTGATTGACTGTTGCGTCAATGATAATAAAATGTCTCGTTATTGGTTGTGGCGCAATGGCCTGCCCAGCTGGAAATAGATTGAACAGCTTAAAGTAGGACTATTGGCAACACTTTTTCTTTCCATTTTGGATAGAGTAAGGGAGGGTTATAACCCCTGTCTGTGTTTTTTCCATCTGTTTCCCATTGCAGATATTTTGCTATACTTCCTGTCCCATAACCAAACAGGAAGTGAAAGAAAATCCCTGCAAATTAAGGGATTTAAAACCCCCCCCCCCCCCCCCAGGTCCTCAGAGCGCGAATGTCCCCATTAGAAGCGTTCCTATCTATTACTTTTCTGGGGACAACCCAAATTTGGCATTCTCTCTTGCTTTCGCTTTCAATGATAATAATAAAAAAAGACAAATAGAGAGGGTGGAACGCCTTAACAGACACGGACAGCAATAAAAACCTGGCAGGGGTTCTGATCCCTTTCCACTCTGACCAAAATTTTTTAAAAAAATTAAAAGTTTTGCCTTTAGTTATACTTTAAGAAGGTCCTCATATGACATAGTTCGGGGAAATATAAAGTGTACACTCAAATTGTAACATGTATGACGAGCTTTACTTTATTCTCCGCTGGAAATCTGAGTCTTAATCTCTTCGGAAAAGTTTATCTATAAAAGTGGATTTTTTCTCCTTTAAATAAACTTCCCATATACTTTATGGTGGTTCAGATATACTTTATGGTGGTTCAGACCAATCCTAAAAGTCCATCCTCTTTGCTATATTAAAACTCTCGAGCTCTGGATAAATATGCAATTGTCCCTCCCTGGGACTGAGATAGTTAATACAAACATTGACTTTAATTAGGAATCTCTCATAAGCTCTCCAAGGAACCTTTCCCCAAGCTAGGAGGTCTTGTGTGTGTGTGTGGACAGGTCTCTGGAGGAAATTGTGGTCCTGTGGTATGTTGGCGAGCTTTGCCTTTAGCTAAGGTAATTCACCCGTCCACAGAACACTTTTGTGCTTTATATTTAATTGTTTTTGAGCTTCGCTAATTCACCTTCCTTGTGTGATTTGTCAGTTTTAAAGTGTAGTTGTCACAGGAAACAAGGAAGCAATGGTAATCTTGTTCGCTTGTGATGGGCTAGGATTTTGGCAAATGGGTGCATCTTTATGTTGCAGTTGCTACAAGTATATTTATTATTAGATGTGTTTGGAGGGGGTACCCCCCCCCCCCCCCCCAAAATAGGCTTCCTAAATGCTAATTCCTACTCAGTTGCTCAACTTTTTATATATAATTTAAAAATATTTGGTTGGCTTGGGGTTCCCTATGTTTGGAATCCTGTAGCTCATTTCTCTGAGTAGTTAATTCTGGATAAACCATGTAACTGAGGTGCTAGCTTAACCCAGTGGTTACTTATTGCAAGTATCTCTTCTATATTTACTAATTGCCAATGCAACCATGTATTCATTCAAGCAAATTAGTACAAATCAAAAAAAAAAAATTGATTGATCCAATTTATAGCAAATAAAGCTTTATTTGCTATAAATTGGACCAATCAATATGTTTGTATTGCACTAATTCACTTGTATACATGGTTGCATTGGCAATTAGTAAGTGTGGAAGAGATACTTGCAATAAGTAACCACTGGTTTAAGCTAGCACCTCATTTATATTTCAGTTTGCACCCTTTTTTTTTTGGGGGGGGGGGCCGTTGCACCAAAAAAGCCTAACAGTAGTATTAATTTAAAGGGGATTCCATTTTTCACACATGGAGATGCCCCCTTTTTTTTTTTTTTTTTTTTTTTTTTTTTTTTTTTTTTTTAAGTAATATGGGCTTTTATATTGGACTTTCTGTTTTTTAGTACTTCAATTCTGCAGTGCGGGAAAATGCAGCAAAATTTTGCTGGGGGTTTTGCTGTGGTTTGAGTTGGCCGGAGGTTTAAAAAAACCTCCCTATCCTGAACACCGTTCTTCCACATTCAATAGAGGGAGGTTTAAACTTCTCCCTAACCTCAGCAGCTCGTAGACTCTGCTAAAAGTCAAATGTGCCCCCAGATTTTTCGGCAAGCTGCGGAATCGCTTTATATAGTGCGTAGAGCCAATTTTTCTTTTATTATAGATGGCGTGGTTCAGGGTTGGAACCAAAAGGATTTTTATCGCCTGTGTTCCTGCTGGGAAAATGAACACCCTTTGTCCTACTGAACATGGTTATAAAATGTAATTATGTGATGGAAAAATCATGAAAGTTTATAGTTACTGGAACAGGAAATGAGGACAAATCTTTAAATGGGGTCAACTGACTGTTTGTTTCAAGGGCCAACTAATTGGGGGTCATACATTATACAATTTTCTTGTACAACTTTCATTTTGATTTACCAATATAATAGGAGGTCAAAGCTAAAAGCTTTCAATCAGGCAGGTCCTTGCACTACATAGTTGAAGGTAAATCCAAAGAAAATTGAATAAGAGAAAATTTTATGTCCAGCTTAAGAGGGAATTCTTTCTTTGGAGCCACACCTGTCTAACTGACTTGGCTTCAGCAACTTGAACTTTGTCCACTTTTTTTTTTTTCTCGCTCTCCTTCACCCAATGTGACTTTCTAATGTATTTTTAATTTTTTTTTTTTTTTTTTTTCTTCAGCTATGGGTTTCAGTCTACTTCTGCACATCTGTGCCCTGATGTGCCTCAGCGGTAAGTGATTGTAATTGCGTTTTTTTTTTTTTTAAGTCGGCTCATTTGAAGAATAACCCATTCTTAGATTTTATTTAAATGCTTAATGAATAAGTCGGTGTGATCAAACATGGAAAGGAATGTAGGTTGTCAAGCTGCCAAAGAAATGTATTGATTTTTATTTTGAGAGAATTGCCTGGTTCGCAATGAGTCCCGTTTTTGATAAATTGCCACTCTGTAGCTGCCACTTCTGTTACCTAATCCATTCCAGTGGTTGATATTAAATTTGGCACATGTAGGTTTCCTGCTTCTTAACCACTTTCAGGCCTGTTCCGGTGTCTTGCCGAGAAAGTTCCCTCGGCGGATAAGTCCCTCCCCCCCCCCCCCCCCCCCTGTACTGCGCAGGCGCAGCGCCTGGGCAGTACGAACCACTAGCAGCCGCCGGAGATAGCCGAACGACAAAATCTACAAGCAGCTGTACACGGCGCCTGCGCCCTGGGTCCAGGTTCCTTCCCCACCATCCAAGTGGACCTAGAGGGGGAATAAAAAAGAGCCGAGCGAGGCCGTGCCCGAAGCGTGGCGAGCGGCCCTCTTGCAGGTGCCGTGTACAGCTGATTTTCCGCTATTTATCTTCGGCTATTTCCGCCGGATCCTACTGTGCAGGCGGGGGTCCTTATCCACCGAGCGGAACTTTCTCGGCAGAACACCGGCACTCCTCTCCTACATGTAAATTTTATATTTATTTTTTTTGGAGAATAAAATGGCAGTCATTGCTAATTTTTTGGGGGGGAGGGTGGGAGACTTTCATGAATTAAAAGAACCAAAACACTAAAGTTAGCACAATCTTTTTGTGTGTTGCGCTGAGTAAATAAATACCGAACCTGTCACGCTTTTAAAATTGTGCACACTCATGGAATGGTGTCAAACTTCCGTACTCTATCTCCATAGGTGACGCTTTCAAAATTTTTACAGGTTATTGGTTTAGAGTTAGAGGAGGTCTTGTGCTAGAATTATTCTCCTCTCTTTAAGTCTATCTTGCAAATGAAGCACTACCATGAGTAACCCTATTACTCTGCATTTTGTTTTCAGGATCTAGCTTGGCAGGTCCACTGGGTAAGGAATTTGTCACTGTCTTCATGCAAAACTATCTGCTCTCCCCCAGCACTGCCAAGTTCCAACTGTTCATTACTGCCTATTCCTCCTCCACTAACGTAACTGTATGGATGAACAAATCAAGTTTCAAACAAGTCCTGATGCTGGATGATCAAGCCACGGCCACAGTTCAAATCCCAGCGAATGCAGAGTTGCCTGGCGTTAGCAAATCGAGCAATGTTATCGGCATCAAGGCTGACAAAGACATCTCGGTCCTGGCTATGAATTACAAGTATGAAAGTGCTGACACCAGCATAGTGTACCCAGTGAAAGATCTCGGCACTGACTACTATGTGGTGACACCTCTGAATGGTCCCATTGATTCATTTAAGGAATTTTCTGTGATCAGCTACCAGGAACCCACCAGTATTGATGTCTTCCTCAAAGGAGCAGTCACATTTCAAGAGAAGCTCTACCCAGCTGGCAGCAAGCTTAATATCCTCTTAGAACCCTATAATGCCCTTCAGCTTCTTAGTAGTGACGACCTGTCTGGAACCAGAATTGTGTCTCAGAATCCCGTTGCAGTCCTGAGTGGACACACATGCACATGGAAGAATTCTAGGTGCAATCATGTCTACGAGCAGCTTTTGCCAGTGACTAGCTGGGGTTCCAGTTTCATTGTACCTCCAATATCTCTTCAGGTCGCATCTGATATTGCATTTGTGGTGGCCTCTTCTAACACAACGATTGAATACCAAGTCGGAGCAAGAAAAGCAAGCCAAAAGTTAACTGCGGGGCAAACCGTTCAGCTAGAGGTGCCAGTCAAAACTCCCATCTACCTTACTGCTAGCGCTGGGATTCAAGTTATTTTCTATTGCACCGGGTGGTTTGATAAGTCCCGAGTACAGTATGACCCCATCCTCATGACTATTCCACCAATCAGCAGCTATTGCGCTTCTTACTTAATCTACGGTCAACAAGAGTTTAACAATTACGGCACCTTGGTTGCCAAGACGGCAGACCTTTCTAAAGTGAGCATCAACAAAAGTCCTGCTCAAGGTCTGACCTGGTACAAAGTCTCTGACACGGACTACTCATGGGCAACTCAAAACTCAAGCAAAGAATTCAGTGTCCAACTTGTGGAGAATACATCACCATTTATGCTGCTTTCCTTTGGCTTTATGAAAGCTAATGGCTATGGCTCTCCAGCTATATGCATTAGTGGTGAGTTTCTTCTTCCCCTTTTTTTTTTTTTTTTTTTTTTTTTTTTTTTTTTTTTCATGATTTTGGGTTTGTGTGGGAGCAACTGCTTCTACACTGTTTATTTCATGAAAAATACCAGTGTGGAAGAGTTGGCCAAATTTTCAAGCTTCATTTACTATGATCTGGTTTGTTCTCTCTTGGCAACTTAGGATTGGTTCCAACTTGCAGCAGCCTAAAATGCAGAGCGAAGGAAAAATGCCAAATGGTCAATGGGAAACCAGTATGCATCCCCGATTCAGAAGCCTACTGCCATGCTGTTGGTGACCCCCATTATCGAACCTTTGATGGATACTTTTATGACTTCCAAGGAATCTGCACTTACACCATCGCCAAGACCTGTAATGGTGACAGCAACCTTCCGACTTTCAACATTGAGGCCAAGAATGAAAACAGAGGTAGCACTCGTATATCCTACGTCAGTTATGTCACCGTACAGGTGTATCAGCAAACCATATCTCTGGTGAGATCTGAATATGGTTTTGTGAGGGTAAGTTTGGTTAGCTGGGTTTAACACTACATACTGAAAAGCAAGTGAATGGTGTTTGGACACACATATGAAGTCCTTTCTTCTCATTTTTGCTTCTCCATTAGGTGAATAATCAACGTAACCGCCTGCCTATCAATCTTAATAATGGCCAGGTTCGGCTCTATCAATCCGGTGGCTCGCTCATTATTGTGACTGACTTTTCCTTGAAGGTATACTATGACTGGAACTCTATACTGAAAGTATACATCTCCAGTAGCTTCTTTGGAAGCGTCTGTGGCTTGTGCGGAAACTACAATGGAAACCCTTCAGATGATTTGATGACCCCAGATGGTGTTAAAATTACTAATCTAATTGACTTTGGAAAGGGCTGGAAAGTAGAGGATGGAGACAGGGTCTGCTGGCACAACTGCAATGGGGAATGCAAGAGCTGCCCTCTTGACACTCAACAAACATACATCGGGGAAAAAAGTTGTGGCCTGCTGTCCAAGGTCCTCAACGGTTCCTTCCTCCAATGCCATTCTGTCATAGATCCAAAACCGTATGTCGATAACTGTGTGTATGATCTGTGCATGAATGCTGGTGCCAAACAGATCTTGTGCCAAAGTCTGAAGACCTATGCAGAAGCCTGCCAGCGAAGCAAGGTTGAAATTGGAGAGTGGAGAACACTCACTGGATGCTGTAAGTAGATGCCATATTTAATACTTTTTTTTTTCTTTTGTGTTTTTTTTTTTTTTTTTTTTCTCTTCCAACCGCTGACTTGTATTTTGCGCACACAATATGCCGAAACATAACACTGTTGTCAATCTAGTCTTCCTGGACTAAATGCTGACCAATGCTATGTATTGGTAAAAGGTTTGGTCCAGACGGGTCACTTGCCTGATCTCTGGTTTGATGCAAGAGTGTTTGTTTCCATCGGTATGGATGCATGTCCATCCAAACCTTATTCTAGTTGGGTGAAGTTTGTGTGCTGCTCCTGCTGGTGAGACTTGCCCTTGCTTTACTGTCTCAGACACAACTAAAACTAAGTAAATATCAGTGTGAGGAAATCCATCCTTTGGCAGTTGTCACATGAGTTACCATTGGAAGACACCCTTCCATTCCTGTGATCATGGTCAACCTCTGAAATTCTGATCATAATGGTCTCCAAAGCAGAAGGTGAAAATTACTTTTCCCAATTGAGCCAGGCCACGATATAACTCTTCAGTGGTGTATTTCCCCCCCCACCCTTTCCTGTTTTAATTAAAAAATATCATATGCATACAGTCGTTTAACTGGCCCCATATTTAATTACTAAGCGACTGTTGAATTTGGCTTTTTCAAACCAACTTGCAGTTCATTTTCTACACTTATGTTTTGCCATTTAGATTAAATTAACTCCCATTCTGGCTTCTGAAAAATAAGAAGCCGTGTTGTGGGGGTCCCCTTCAGTTAAATTGCATAATAAAAGATAAACCTTGAGGTCGAAGTCCAGCGTTGGGTCTCCTCTGACGCTTGCTTCTGAGGGGACTACCACTGATCTGTCCTGAGAGGACTTTGATCTTTAACAGCCTGAAGGAAAGGTCCACATCCCGGGCAGTGACATGGACACCCAAAAAAGCCCCTCCTCTGCAGTAAAAGGATGGAAGACTTGGTATTACATGACCATTAATGGCATTTTTTGTTTTTTTTTTAGTAATGTGGGCTTTTATATTGGACTTTCTGTTTTTTAGTATTTCAATTCTGCAGTGTATTAAATATTCTGGTGTCCTTGCAGTGAAAATCCTTGTCCTGCCACCTCTTCTATTATGTGGTGACAATGGTCTATGACATGGTTTTTCAACCTGGGTTCCATGGAACCCTAGCGTTCTCCAGAGGTTGGTGGGGTTCCTTGAGAAATTTCTGCCTCTCGAATGAGTTCCCACTGACCCCCACTGATCCTTTTTGGCTAAGGGACAAAGGGATTCTTCCTAATGAGCCCATGTGTATTGAGCATTCTTCCCATGGACCATCACACTAAAGTTTCATGAGTTTTAGATATAGCAATCTTTAGCAGGGGGCAAGTTATTTCAAAGGTTTCTGTGTTGAAGAGGTTGAGAAGCCTATCGCCATCTCCCATTTTATACTCCTAATGTGATGTTGCCCTGTCACAAGCTCCTCTGGTGTAGACCACGTGTGATCCTATTGACACCCATTGCTCAGGCATGGTCCACAGTTGCCGCTATGAGGAAACTGGTCAAAAGCAATGTGCAACCAATGCTAGAGGAGTGCATGTAGATGGCAAAAGCCTGAAAAGGGCTGGAAGAAACTAGCAGCACTGAGCCAGCTCATGGTTATCCAATAAAAAAATTTGGGCAGCCCCCCCCCCCCCCCCTATGATGGGATTTAAGTTCAATAAAGAGGTGTGTTGGTTTTTTTTTATTAACCAAAGCTTGCAAATTGGATTTGGGGGGAAAATTAAACAAATTCAGCTCTAATAGACTTTGGGATTTGGGCATTGTCTGAGGGGCTTGCCTTCCGTAGGTGTGGGGGGTGGCTACTCCTCACTAATCTGAGCAAAGGGGGATATAACTGATGTATTGAATGCTTCCTATTCTTTCCTTAATTTTGGCATTCAAAATGTCCACTATATTGATGGCAATGGCATGTCCCATATTTTCACTTTTTCCCACAGCACTGCAATGTCCTGCAAATAGTGAATACAAATTGTGCTCCAAAGCCTGTCCGGCCACATGTAACGATGATGCCACTCCATCCGTGTGTCCTGATCCATGTGTGGAGTCTTGCCAGTGTATGGAAGGCTACGTGCTTAATGAAGGAAAATGTGTACCAAAAGCCAACTGTGGCTGCGTCTACCAAGGAAAACTCTACGCTTCCAATGAGACCTTCTGGGGGGATAAAAAGTGCGAGCAGCAGTGCACCTGCAATCCCACCACCAAGAAGGTAGAATGCAAAGCCACCCGCTGCAAGTCTTCCGAGACCTGTTCAGTGGTGAACGGCATCCAGAACTGCTACCCTGTCTCATATGGCACTTGCTCCGCCTCTGGAGACCCCCACTACTTCACCTTTGATGGATTAAGGTATGACTTCCAGAGCACCTGCATCTACCAGTTTGCAGCACTTTGCAATATGTCAGATTTGGTAGACTTCCATGTCAACGTTCAGAATGAATTCCGGGGCAGCAAGGTCGTGTCTTACACCTCAGCAGTGCAAGTCAAGCTGTATGATTTTGATATTTCCATCAACAGGCGGTACAAAGACAGGATTCTGGTGAGTGGAGACTTTCAGTTTCATACATTATCTAGATCATTGTTAGCAATATTTTATGCTGTAATCCGATGTGTTTGGTGTGTGTGTGTTGTTATTTTTCTAAACCCTAGAAGATTGAAAATATAAATTTGCTTGCCAAGCAAAGGGTGTCATTTTTGTTCAGCCAAATTTGAGAGCCGGGTAAGTAGTGCCTGTGGGGGGGGGAGGGGTTGTCTTTGTGGTTGTCTGGTTTTGATGCCTACACATGCTCCCGCCCTGCTAGAATACTATCCCTCCTGATGCTCAACCCTCCACCATCTAGTGCCCTGTTCCTAGCCATTGGCCTTCATGACCTTCCCAGTCATGGTCCTTTTCATCCCCCAAGGAAAGAATGTCCACCCAAATAGTTTGCTGCATTTCACTGGTGATTGTCATCTCCTGAATATCTAGTCACATCACAGGGACATACATTCCAGAGTCGCTTGATATTTTATAGTCAATCGCATATAATGGAATATCTGCGTCAGTCACAAGTGAAAGCATATGCAGTACTTTTAACAGCCATCTCCCTTTTTTCAGGCTCTCCTCTGTCCAGGGTCATTAGTACTCGCAGGACCATGCTCTTTAGTCACTACCTTGCTAGGAACATCTCTTCCAGGGATGTAGCCTCAGTGTTCTCCAGCCTGGCCAAAATGCCTTTTGTAACCCACCCTAGCCCCCACCTCCAAAAAGGATATCTGGCTCCTATTTCTGGTTCTCTCCACCCAGCCTCCTGCCCTGTCCCAGGCCTTCGTGTGCTGGCTAAATTCTCACAGGTGTGGGGCATTTAGCTTCCATGCTGCTAGGGCCCCTCCCAACCTGGTCTCATAACTAGGCACTGACTCACCCATGACATCACTGTGGGAGGGCTTTACCTAAAGGAAGCCCAACACCTGGTTTGGCAACCTGCTGTACTGGACAATATTCTGGTACAGAGCCACCTAGCGGCGAAGTAGCTAACTGCACCTGCCTACATGCCAGATAGCTGTCCAGTTTGTAAATGGATGGTAAACAGGCAGAAGTGCATGGACAGGTGATCCCTCTCCTCCTGAATGCTTGTTCTTGGTGTTGGACTGAGCACTGTGCAAAGCAATAAAACACTGATTAACTTGGCAGTGCTAAACATGTCACATGCTAGTATAGGTGGCTGATGTAAATCAAATTTACTATAGTCTGTGTATTTAGTATTGTATATTACACTTTGATCTACACGGTCAAGAAAATAAGCAGAAGCTCTTATTTAGAGACAAACAGAATCTTTTGGAAGCTAGATTGTGATCATCTGTGTAAATTTTGTTTCTACAGATTAATGGACTTTTAACCAACCTACCATACATTGTAGACAATGGCAAGCTCTCTATATACAAACAAGGCTATTCTGCTGTCCTCCAAACAAGCTTTGGCCTGCGTGTGACATATGACTGGGACAGTCATGTCTCTCTCACTCTTCCCAGCAGCTATTCTAGAACTGTGTGTGGTCTTTGTGGCAACTTTGATGGTAAGAAGGACAATGACTTCATGATGCCAGGAAATCAGCTGGCCACCAAGCCAATCGCCTTTGGAAACAGCTGGAAGGTGCAAAATGTTCCAGGTTGCTATGAAATGGACAAGGGAGAGTGCACCAAATTAGCTGAACTAGAACTACAACATAATAACAAGGAGAGCTGTGGAATACTCAGAGATGAGAAAGGGCCTTTCCGTGAATGCTATGCCAAGATTAACCCAGATGACTACTTCAAGAGCTGTGTGTTTGATGCTTGTTTTTATGAAGGAAGGCAAGAATTTATTTGCAAAATCATTACCAGCTATGCAACACAGTGCCAGGTGGCTGGAGTCACCATCAACCCATGGAGAACCTACCAGTTCTGTCGTAAGTTGGCTTGGCCTGTAATGTTCAGAAGGCTGTTCACTGCAGGTGTGGTTTTGTTGGTGTGGGTTTGACCAAAACTCCATAGGAAAAAGTAGTGCTGTTCCCATTCACCTAACTTGTACTAAAACTCAGTGTTCAACCTTTTTTCGGTCGGGGCACCCCTAATTCTGCACAGCAGGTGAATGTCGCCAGCACACTGGATCTCCAACATGGATCCACAGCTTTTATTCAGCGGTCACGTTATTACAACGAGCAATGTTTCGGAGGCTCACAGGACAGTTGCATGCCTGATGAAGGGGTCCTGGAGGGCCCTGAAAACTTGCTCTTGTAACAATGTGGTTGATGACTAAAGATTTGGACCCACGTTGGAGACAAAGTGTGTGCTGGTGACGTTCTTCAGATTTGACCATCTTTTGGTTCTAGCCAATGGTTCTTACAGCACCTGCTTGCATACGGAGTCATTTTTTTTTTTTTTTTCAGGAACATGTGCATTAGGATTGCGCAGCTGTATTCATTCTGTACAGTTGCAAGGCACCCCATTCTAAAATGTAAAGATTTTTACAGAATGCAAAAAACATCCACACACTTGGGACACCATCGTTGGAGGGGATTTATGGTTCCAAAGTGCACAAAGAATGCAAACAAAATAAATTGGACTGCAGCTCATTAACTTTAATGGCATGACACAACCCTTCTATGTGGTGCCCATGAAGTTTATTGACTGCGGTCCAATGTATTCTATTCACATTCTTTGCAATAACGGATGTGCCACTTTTGTACATTTTAGGGTTAGCGAGTGTCCACATTACCACCCAGCAGTCTCTCTCGTTTAAATTTGACTTGCTATTCTTCTAAAACAAGCACACCTTTGCACACACGTACTAACCTGTGTTCCAATGTTTCTCTCGTTTAGTTTTTTTTTTTTTTTAATCATGGCTAACTGACATTTTACGCACTATTTAGAAAAGTAGATGACCACTCCAGTTGAGTTTGGGGAAGCCGTTTTCTGCTGAAGTGTGACACTGCTCCCGTGTACAAAACCGGCTCCAAGAAAGAACTGGTTTGACCAGTTTTGGTGTTAAGAACTCAAACGTCCTGCACAGAGCCCTGACCTCATGACCCCTATTAATTCCAATTAGGAGGAATTGGAACACAAATTTGCAAAAAAATGTTCATCCAACATCAGTAATTTACATTAGTCTCTTGGTTAAGTGGGCACAAATCCTCAGATACACTTCAATCTTGTGGAAAGCCGTCTCAAAGTGTCTATATTCATGCCCATTATTTTGGCATGGGACATCCAACAAGCCCATATAGGTGTGATGGTCAGGAGTCTATAACATTTTAGGCTATGTAGTGGTAATGTACCTATAACTGTTTTTTGTTGCTTTGTTAATCCCAGGTCCAGTCTGTCCAAAGAACAGTCACTATGAAATCTGTACGTCAGGATGCGCTCCCACTTGTCTATATCTCTCCCCTCCATTGGGATGCAACCCTGTGTGTTCTGAAGGATGTGAATGCGATGATGGCTTTATCCTTAGTGGAGGAAACTGTGTTCCCATATCCAACTGTGGTTGCCTGTACAATAATGCATACTACAAGATGGGTGAAGTGTTTCACACCAGTGGCCTCTGCGACCAGAAGTGCGTATGTACAGAGAGCGGAGCCGTAGAGTGCAAAGATTCTCCTTGCGGGCCCAATGAAAAGTGCAACGTGATCGATGGAATTCAGAAATGTCAGCCAGTAGGCTCAGCACAGTGCTCCGCAGCCGGTGACCCCCACTACATGTCATTTGATGGCCGCGCATTTGACTTCCAAGGCACTTGTACCTACACCTTGTCCAAGACTCTGACAGACAATGGCAACAATACTGTGACAGACAATGAAAATCTAGTGCCTTTTGCCATCCATGTAAAAAATGAAAAATGGGGCAATGGGCGTGTGGCTGTCACCAAACTAGTAATTTTTGAAGTCTACGACTATAAGATCATTCTTCAGTATAATGTTCGTGGTCGGATTATGGTAAGTCTTATGAATATTCCCTGTCTAAAAAATCTGAGTTATATCTATTAACAAAATGGTTGTGGTGTTTGTGTGTGGTGGTTTTTGTTTTTGGTTTTTTTTTTTATTTTTTTATTATATAGGGTTTTATTTTTTTTGTCTTCAGCATTAAAAAATTGTAATGGCATATGTTAAATATCTGCACATGAATAGTAAGTCTACCCTTCTCTCCTAGAATAGAAAACCTAATGTAACTCCTATTTAAACTCTTTGGGAATAAACTTTTTTTTTTTTTTATTGTAGATCAATGGGGTGTATAACAACATCCCAGTAAACTTGGAAGGTGGCAGAATCCGGGTCTACCAACAGGGTAAAAGGGTGGTTGTTGATTCAGATTTCGGCGTTCAGGTCAATTACGACTTGGTCTACCATTTGCTAGTCACTGTCCCAGGAACCTACCAGAATCAGTTGGGTGGTTTGTGTGGTAACTATAATGGTGATGGAAAGGACGACTTCCAGCTCCCCAATAAGAAAGTAACAACAGATGCTACTGTATTTGGAGCCTCTTGGAAGGTGCAGATCCCTGGGGTGACTTGCGATGATGGCTGTGGTGGTAGTGGCAACCCATGCTTATCTTGTGACAATAGGAAGGAAGAGATCTTGAAAATGGACAACTACTGTGGGTTCCTGAAGAAGGTTGAAGGTCCTCTGAGTGCTTGTTATGACACCGTCAATCCTGATACTTTTATCAACAACTGTATCTATGACCTGTGTGCCAGTGTAGGTGATGGGGACATACTTTGCCAGAACATACAGAGCTATGTTGCTGCATGTCAAGCAGCTGGTGTCACCATTCAGCCTTGGAGAACTGATGCATTCTGTCGTAAGTTTTGTACTGGGTTTTTTTTTTTTTTTTTTTTTTTCTAATGTAGGATTAATATATATAATTTTATTTTAATGTCTGTTTTTCTCACTAGCATTGACCTGCCCAGCCAACAGTCAATACAAAGTTTGTGCTGCCGTGTGTGCCTCAACTTGTGCTGGTTTTAGTTACCCTGACAAATGTCCCATTGCTTGCTCTGAGGGCTGCGAGTGCAATGGTGGCTTCTTTTTTGATGGGAAGAACTGTGTGTCAATGGACAACTGTGGCTGTTTTGAGGATGGAAAATATTATCAGGTGGGTATTTTGCATTTCTGGCATTAGAGCTTAACCACTTCAATACCGGGCACTTAGACACCCTCCTGCCCAGACCAATTTTCAGCTTTCAACGCTGTCGCAGTTTGACAATTGCGCGGTCATGCTATACTGTACCCAAACTACATTTTTATAATTTTGTTCCCACAAATAGACCTTTCTTTTGGTGGTATTTGATCACCTCTGCGGTTTTTATTTTTTGCTAAACGCATAAAAAAAAGACCGAAAATTTTGAAAAAAATAAAGTTTTTGCTTTGTTTCTGTTAAAAAAAAAAAAAAATGTAAATAAGTAAGTTTTCTCTTTCACTGATGGGCACTGATACGGCGGCACCGATGAGGTGGTACTCATATGCAGCACCGATGGGCATTGATAGGTGGCACTGGGCGGCACTGATAGGCATCCCTGGTGGCACTGATAGGCATCCCTGGTGGCACTGATAGGCATCTGCCTGGGCACACAGTGGCATTTCCCTGGGGGTCCAGTGTGGATCGTTCCCCTGGTGGTCCTGGGCGGCTTCCCTGGTGGTCCTGGGTAGGATCCGAGGGGGGGCTGTGCTGATAAACAATCAGCACAGACCCCCCCCCCCCCCCCCCTGTCAGGAGAGCAGCCGATAAGCTCTCCTCCACTCGCGTCTTTTAGACGCGAGTGAGGAAAAGCCGATCAATGGCTCTTTCTATTTACATCGTGATCAGCCGTGATTGGACACCTGACACTGATTACCTAGATCGGTGTTGCAGGGTGTCAGACTGACACCCCGCAACAATGATCGCCGAGATGCGCACCCCCGGGGGCACGCAGCGGCTCGATATTCCTGATCACGTCATATGACGTCCGGTCAGGAATATCAAATCACTTTGCCACCGTCATTTAGTAATAGGGCGGGCGGCAAGTGGTTAAATGTGTGGGGTGTGTGTTCTTCTTTTTTGTTTTTTTAGGAATGGTTAAAAAACAGTTAGCTTTTCATTGCTGTGTACACATACAATTTCTCTGTTCCAATGATTTGGAGTTCCCTATCAGGGACACAGTCAACAGTGGTTCTTGAACTCTCCTCCGCTACAAAAATAAGTCTATCGCCATTTGTGTACCGGCTGACCAAAAAAAAAAAAAAAACCTGTTAACAGCTGTCTCTGGAAGTGATCTTGCCAATAAAGACAGGATGGCAACAACAAAAACTTGACGCTGGCTCCAAACTTCTCTACTCTTTTTGGCTTTTGGGTAAAGGCATTGTGGCTGAACTTATGGCTGTGACTTATCACAAGATTTGCCAAAGTGGGAATGCCATGTTGACAATACATGGCGCTTGGGGGTGGGGGGGATGAAGGTAAGTTTGAAATGGGTGTGGCTGTCCCCAACAGTTTGAAAAAGAGCTCCATACTAACTATTAAGGTTTTACAGTCCTCCTAGCCTTTTGCAGCTAAAGTGATTGTAAAGTCTTGTGTGGGTTTTATTTTTTTTTTCTCTAAAAACAAACCTGTTATTTACCTGCTATGTGTAATGGTTTTGCACAGGGCAGCCCAGATCCTCCTCTTCTCAGGTACCTCTTCTGTGCTCCTGGCCCCTCCTTCCTGTGGAGTGCCCCCACAGCATGCTATGGGGGCACCCGAACCGAGTCACAGCTCTGTTCATTCAGACGTGGAGCCCTGGTCCAGCTCCACCCCCAGCTCTCCTGATTGGCTCCTACTGCTGTCAAAGTCAGTTAGCCAATGGCGCCGCTGCTGTTTCAGCCAATCGGGGGAGTCCCAAACAGCCGGGGAACTCATGGACATCGCCAGGGAGAGATGGTCCTCGGGCAAGTATTAGGGGGCCTGCTGCACACAAGGTGTGTTGTCTTCATGCACTCTTGGGGGTCTTGCAGTCTCATAGGGCAGTCAGAAAACGCCTCCTACAAGCTTTAACCAGTGCTCGGCCAGACACTGATAGAGGTCACAGGACTGCTATATTCTGCTGACGAGAAGGTATTCAGTTTATTTACTAAACTAATAGCATTTCCATCTTGTGTACTGTGGACGATCAGATATAGTGAATGCAGGGTTTGGGGAGTTTAGTAACACTTTAAATTTTGTCCTTTTGTTGTACAAGGTTCACAAATCATCTCACAACAATATCTTCTAATTCCCTTTACAATTTTTATCAAACAAATTTCAAAACCATTTGTACCTCCTACAGCCTAATGAGACAGTCTTATCCAATGACTGCCAACAAACATGCAAATGTAGTCCGGTGGGTGACCTTGTCTGTGAAGACACTGGCTGTGCAGCTGATGAAGAGTGCAAGATTCAAGATGGAATTGTCAAATGTGTTAACAAAGGTAATGGTTTGAGTGGAAGTAAAAGCTCTGAAAACATTGCAATTTGTCTTAAGGTTACCAGATTCTCCAAATGCAATTCCTGGGGCACTCTAGTGACTAACCTGAAACAATTGGTCAGACTTTTGGAGAAAGAGACAGCACTCAAGGTGTAGGGATAAAATGCCCTTCGGCACCGTGAGCAGGAGAATGAGGTGTGCTTATCCCACGATGGCGGATTGTGGGTGTGGGCAAATTGCTGTAACAATGGGAGGGGCTTAAAGGGGGTATCATGGTCTATAAAAACAGCCAGTGCCACTGTGGGTAAGGTAGTGTGCAGGGGTCAGGAGTGAGTCGAACTCAGCCAAGGTAAGGTCAAGCCAGGAACAAGTGTAGCTACAGTATATGTTAAAATGCCTCATCCTTTGGCTTGATGGCTCACTGGTTGCACCTAGTTTCCCCCACATGAAGTCAAGTCATCATTCTCCCTCCTTCTTCTCTTTGCTAGCCAAGCAGATGGGATAGACAGTGGGTATTGTAGGCATCCAGGACATTGTCCCCAGGCACCCAACAGCATACAATAAAATGCCAAAATCCAATGGCCCCACTGTGCAAGCTTCAATTTAAAATGCTGACTAATTTTGGACTGATGCTTGATTAGTGCAGCTGATCTGGCACCTGCGCTACAAGATTTATGCTGTGCTGCCGGGGATGATTTACGTTTACAGGGACACACCTCACAATGTGACCTGTCCCTGGGAAATGGGGGGGGGGGGTGGCGGCATTTCAACCCTACACATTCCTTGAGTCCTCCAACTGTATCCTAATCTTCTGTACTTTTTTTTTTGTACTTTTATTTTTTTTATTTCAGATCCCTGTAAGCCCATCACTTGTAGGATCAAGGAAACTTGCAAAGTCCAAAATGGAAAAGCAATCTGCCTCCCTGATTTCACAGGAACCTGTTGGGGTTGGGGAGACCCCCATTACCGCACTTTTGATGGCTACAAGTATGACTTCCAAGGTACCTGCACCTATATCCTAACGAAGTATGACGGCAATGACAGTGGCTTGGTGGCATTTACTGTTGAGGAGAAGAATGACAACAGAGGGAGCCAGGCTGTGTCCTATGTTAGGATTATCTCCATCTATGTATATAACTACAAGATCACTCTTATGAAGGGAGAATTGGGTAAAGTCAGGGTAAGTAGTGATGACTTTAAAACTGTGTGTAAAGTTTTATTTTTTTTATTTTTTTTAAACCATTTTTGAATACCATTTCTTAATCCTAGTTTAGTTGCCCTTCACCTTGGACTTGTTTAACATTCATCTTCTTAACACCTGTCCAAATGGCTTCCTCATCCCATACGAGTATTGGGCATATATACCGTCTTAGCCATTTAATCCCATCTCTACAGTGCCCTAAAAAAATGTGTGAAGGTAGATGTTCAGAATTGTCCAATAATGGTTAACCAAGATAATCCTGACACTACTTTTATAATCTCTCTAGTTTTTGTCATGGTCTTGAATAAAATACACGTCTTTATTTGGGTGCCATAAAACTGGGACAAGTGGTGTTTCCTGCGTTGCTTCTCAGCAAATCACCACTGTAAAGGCATGTGGGTACCATTTTTGGAGGGCCCCAACCCTTTTTAGGGCCCGTGCCCTTCATACAATTAACATTTTTCCTAATTTCATGCCCCTGTAGCACTTAAGCCAAGATTCTTAATTTATATTTATTTATTTGTCACTTCAATCTTCCCAGCTGCTGCTTTTTTTTATAGTTGTTTTAAAGTGTGAATTATTATCTTTTTAAACTCTTTACTTTGACTAAACAGGTGAATGAAGTCATTGCCAATCTACCTGTAACTCTGCTAGATGGAAAGATCTCTGTAAGCATCAGTGGCTTCTCTGCCATTGTCCGTACGGATTTTGGTCTACAGGTGTCCTATGATTACAAATGGAATGTTGTGGTCACTCTCACCAGCAGCTACTATGGCCTTACACGTGGTCTCTGTGGTAACTTTAACCAAAATGCCAAGGATGAACTTCTCACCTCGGATAACAGAACTGTCTCCTCTCTCATCGACTGGGCCAAGAGTTGGAAAGTCTATGACCGGGATCCTTTCTGCTTTGACTCTTGCCCTGCACGTAATTGTCCAACCTGTGATGATGCCAAAAAGGACCTGTACGGAGGTGACAATGAATGTGGTCTTATCAGCAAGGTCGCAAATGGGCCTTTCAGAGAGTGTCACCCAAAAGTTAACCCCAACAACTTCTTTGATAGCTGCTTGTATGATGTCTGCATGAACGGTGGCGCAAACCAATTCCTATGCCAGGCCCTC
This sequence comes from Aquarana catesbeiana, assembly GCF_042186555.1. Lineage (NCBI taxonomy): Eukaryota > Metazoa > Chordata > Amphibia > Anura > Ranidae > Aquarana > Aquarana catesbeiana. The sequence goes on along the minus strand of NC_133333.1, from coordinate 8,840,835 downwards.
AATGCCTATTCTAACATCTGCAGGAAACAAGGAGTTAAAGTATATGATTGGAGAGCACCATCTGGTTGTGGTAAGTACCCTTTTTATTTATTTTTTTTTTGCTCCAGTTTCCACCAATAATAAATGTGGTGAAAGTTTCAGGTACACCAGGGGATGCTAAAGTGACACAATGAGCCACATTAGGGCAAACAAATGTTAATGCATACCTAGCATAAAATGTTGTTCCAGCGTGTCAGTTTAATCAGTCTATGCTAATCGGTTATTTGCATTACCCGTAATGTCATGCACACGGAGACTTTGATCTTGTGATGTTTTTAATTTTTTTTTTTTTTTTTTTTTTTTTTTTTTTTTTTTTCCAGTTTTTCAATGTCCTGCAAACAGCCATTATGAGTCCTGCGGTAATGCCTGTCCAGCCACCTGCACCGATCGTACAGCCCCATCCCGGTGCACTGAGGATTGTGTGGAGACCTGTCAATGTAATGATGGCTTTGTTCTCAGCAGTGATAAATGTGTTCCTACCTCAAGCTGTGGATGTTCCTACAATGGTGCCTACTACCAGGCCAATGAAGAGTTCTGGGCCGACCAGAACTGTAGTGTGCTCTGCAAGTGTGACCCAAGCCTTGGCATGGTGGCTTGCAAGGAAAGCAGCTGTAAGCCAAGCGAGCGTTGCCTGGTCACAGATGGTGTCCGTGCTTGTCAGCCCTTAAGTTTTTCAAATTGCACAAGTTCTGGAGATCCGCACTACACAACCTTTGATGGCAAGAGATTTGATTTTATGGGTACCTGCATATACCAACTGGTTGGCATGAATTCAAGTGACCGTTCACTGGACAATTTTAATGTTAAGGTCCAAAACCACAATCGTGGTGGGAACAAAGCTGTTTCCTATACTAAAGTTGTGACCTTGGAAGCTTATGACACAGATTTTGCACTGAGCTGGGACTATCCACGTCGTATCTTGGTATGTATACATTTTTGATGTCTGAATGAAGGTTACTTCCTTAAATTTCAATTTCCTAAATTTTATTTATTTACTTTTTATTTTTTATTTTTTTAAGGTTAATGGTGTTGTCAGATCTCTGCCACTATACTTCAAAACCAACAAAGTGGTGGCATACATCAACGGCAGACAGGGCATTATAAAAACTGATTTCGGCATCACTGTTACATGTGACTGGGACAGTTATATGGCAGTCAACATACCTAACACTTATGCCAATGCTGTTCAAGGCTTGTGTGGAAACAATAACAAGAACCCCAACGATGACTTTAACATGAAGAATGGAAGGCAAGCACCAAATGCAATTCATTTTGGCAACAGCTGGCAAGTCGATGACTTTGCCGGGTGTAGTCCTGAGTGTAATGGAAGCTGCCCTTTGTGTACAGAAGATCAAAAACAAGCCTACAAGGTTGACAATTACTGTGGACTTCTCACCAAGCCCAGTGGACCTTTTGATCTGTGCCTGTCAATCATTGATCCAACCCCTTATTTCAGCGACTGTATTTATGATGCTTGCCAATACAAGGGACATCCATCTTCATTCTGTAAAGCCATTGGCCTCTATGTGGCTGCATGCCAAGCTGCTGGTGTGACACTTCAGGGATGGAGGAAACCATCTTTCTGCAGTAAGTAATATGAGCAGTCCATTACAAATAGGGGATGAGCAGGGGGAGCCTTAAATATTTAAACTTTTCTGTGGAAATTACTTGGTATCAACAATTAATGCAAAATTTGGGTGGGGGGGGCACAGTGGCCATCTTGTCTTTAAATGGCTCCTAAAGAATAGTATTTCCTCTGTGTGCCAAAAAACTCATAAGCGTCATTTAATGGGTTTATTTTCTTTATGGGAAAAATGGTACATTATTGTCCCCAAATAATTGGGCCCATTCACACTGGTAAACTGCTAAAATTTCTTTAGGTGTGATGTGGTGCCGTTGTTTAAAAATATAAATTGTGTGTGAGATCATGTATAAATTTTTTTTTTTTTTTTTTTTTTTTTTTTTGCTATTTAAGCCTATTCAAATGCTGCAACTCGTGTGCATGAATGCAATGCATCAGTGTAAATGGACCCTGAAGGGAAAGTATTCAATCCCTTTTTAAAAGATCTTATCAGCAAATGTATGCCTAAATAAAATGGAGTTTAGTCTTGGCAACATTTTGATGATATGGATGTTTAATTTTACTAAATTAAATAAAATACTAATTTTACTACTAGAGAGATATATAATATTAGTGGGGATGGAAAGTATTCAGACCCCCTTAAATTTTTGTTCACTGTTATATTGCAGCCATTTGCTTTGCCAGTGTTGTGTTTTTTTTTTTTTTTTTTTTTTTTTTTTTTCCTCATTTAATGTACACACAGCACCCCATATTAACAGAATTGTTGCCATTTTTGCAGATTTAGTAAAGAGAAACTTAAATATCACATGGTCCTAAGTTTTTCGACCCTTTGCTCAGTATTTAGTAGAAGCCCCTTTTGATCTAATACAGCCATGAGTCTTTTTGGGAAAGATGCAACAAGTTTTTCACACCTGGATTTGGGGATCCTCTGCCATTCCTCCTTGCAGAATCTCTCCAGTTCTGTCAGGTTGGATGGTAAACGTTAGTGGACGGCCATTTTTAGGTCTCTCCAGAGATGCTCAATTGGGTTTAAGTCAGGGCTCTGGCTGGGCCATTCAAGAACAGTCATGGAGTTGTTGTGAAGCCACTCCTTCGTTATTTTAGCTGTGTGCTTAGGGTCATTGTCTTGTTGGAAGGTAAACCTTCGGCCCAGTCTGAGGTCCTGAGCACTCTGGAGAAGGTTTTCGGATATCCCTGCACTTGGCCGCATTCATCTTTCTCTCGATTGCAACCAGTCGTCCTGTCCCTGCAGCTGAAAAACACCCCCACAGCATGATGCTGCCACCACCATGCTTCACTATTGGGACTGTATTGGACAGGTGATGAGCAGTGCCTGGTTTTCGCCACACATACCGCTTAGAATTAAGGCCAAAAAGTTCTATCTTGGTCTCATCAGACCAGAGAATCTTATTTCTCACCATCTTGGAGTCCTTCGGGTGTTTTTTTAGCAAACTCCATGCGGGCTTTCATATGTCTTGCACTGAGAGGCTTCCGTCGGGCCACTCTGCCATAAAGCCCCGACTGGTGGAGGGCTGCAGTGATGGTTGACTTTCTACAACTTTCTCCCATCTCCCGACTGCATCTCTGGAGCTCAGCCATAGTGATCTTTTGGTTCTTCTTTACTTCTCACCAAGGCTCTTCTCCCCCGATAGCTCAGTTTGGCCGGACAGCCAGCTCTAGGAAGGGTTCTGGTCGTCCCAAATGTCTTCCATTTAAGGATTATGGAGGCCACTGTGCTCTTAGGAAACTTAAGTGCAGCAGAAATGTTTTTGTAACCTTGGCCAGATCTGTGCCTTGCCACAATTCTGTCTTTGAGCTCTTTAGGCAGTTCCCTTTTGACCTCATGATTCTTATTTGCTCTGACATGCACTGTGAGCTGTAAGGTCTTATATAGACAGGTGTGTGGCTTTCCTAATCAAGTCCAATCAGTATAATCAAACACAGCTGGACTCAAATGAAGGTGTAGAACCATCTCAAGGATGATCAGAAGAAATGAACAGCACCTGAGTTATATATATGAGTGTCACAGCAAAGGGTCTGAATACTTAGGACCATGTGGTATTTCAGTTTTTCTTTTTTAACAAATCTGCAAAAATGGCAACAATTCTGTTTTTCTGTCAATATGGGGTGCTGTGTGTACAATATAGGGGGCTGTGTGTACATTAATGATGAAAAAAATTAACTTAAATGATTTTAGCAAATGGCTGCAATATAACAGAGTGAAAAATTTAAGGGGGTCTGAAAACTTTCCGTCCCCCGTGTGTATGTATATTTAATTTCTCTCTATCCTCCAAATGCCAAATCATTTTTGGTAAATTGTCCATTTTGTTTTTATTTTTATAGTTATGTCCTGCCCTATAAATTCTCACTATGAGTTGTGTGGAAATGCCTGCCCTGTGACGTGTTACGGGCTCTCTTCACCCACTGGTTGTGACTCTCCTTGTAAGGAAGCCTGCTATTGTGATGATGGATTCATCCTAAGTGGTCACAAGTGTGTGCCCATCCCTGACTGTGGCTGTGTCTACCAGGATCTATATTACCAGAAAAATGAGGTCTTCTACCCACCGAGCCAGTGTAACCAGAGGTGCCAGTGTGGGGCTGATGGCATAGTTGAGTGCCAGTCAGAAGCTTGTGGACCCAAGGAGGAACTCAAACTTTCCAACGGTGTTTGGGGATGCCATCCCGGGAGCAGGGGTAGATGTGTCGCCTCAGGAGATCCACATTATATCTCCTTCGATGGTCGAAGGTTCGACTTCCAAGGCACCTGCACATACAATTTTGCAGGTGTGGTGGTTGATCCCGGTCTCGTAAACTTTTCTGTGGTTGTGGAGAATGAGCGCTATGGTAAAGCAGCTGTGACAAGACTGGTGGTGATAAATGTGTATGGTTACATGGTGGCCATCCAGCGAGACATGAGATCTAAAGTAAAGGTAAGGGTTTTCACTTTTCTACCTTTTTTTTTTTTTTTTTTTTAACTCTGAAATGTCGAGTCTTTTTAGAAGATCTAAATGAGCACTTTCCTGTTGCTTTACCTAGCTAACGCTCTAACCTCCAATTGTGGTCTTTGATGTCAGGGTGCAGATAAGAATTTTGTGGGTTTTTGTTTTGTTTGTTTTTTCCCCATTTGACCTTCCGGATATATATGCCTTTCATCTCTCAGATATTGAAGCCAGTAGATCAACCTAGCCAGGCAAATTTTTTTTTTTTTGGGGGGGGGGAGGAACTCTGCAATAGAGTGCCCTATATTTAATATTGGGTTTGATGTGCCTACAAGTCTATTTCAACTCCTGGTGACCACATGGATAGGCTTTCTACAGAATTATCTGTTTTCTGTTGGGTCACATTTTAGCAATGTCATGGCTGTGCTTTGCAGCATTTCACCTTATTGCCAGTCATGAGCCATCCTTTTGTCTCCCACTTTTTAGATTTTCTAAGCACAATTGGCCTTCCTGTGAGCAGATTCTTCAATGGGTCAAAAAATGTATTCCTCTGGGCATCTGGCTTTCTGTTGACATGAGCTTGATTTTGTTTCACGAGTTTCCAATTGGCAGCACTAAAGTTCACAGGTTTGTTCTTTTCACAGGTTAACAGAGAGCTTGTCAAACTGCCATTGACTCTTGATGACCGTATTGTCATTAACCAAGAAGGAGCCAATGTTGTCCTACAAACCGACTTTGGCTTGAAGATTCTTTATGACACAATCTATCATGTGATACTGGAAGTTCCCAGCTCCTACCATGGCAAGATGGGTGGTCTCTGTGGCAATTTCAATGGTGATGACCAAGATGATCTCCAGCTTCCTAACAGGCAGGTTGTTAAAAATGTGAATGTGTTTGGTGCTTCCTGGAAAGTGAACATCACTGGTGCGAAGTGCAGCGATGGCTGCGACAAAGGCGTGTGCCCGGTGTGTGATGCTTCCGAGCTGGAGCAGTACAATGCAACATCCTCTTGCGGCATGATTACAGACCCAGCAGGACCCTTCGGCGCTTGTCATTCCAAAGTTGACCCATATAAATATTTCAACGATTGTACCTATGACTCCTGTGCTATTGATGGCAAGGACAACATCTTGTGCAAGAGTCTACAGGCGTATGCGGCAGCTTGTCATACTACTGATGTTGCCATCAGCTCTTGGAGAACCCCTGCATTCTGTCGTAAGTATGAAGCAAAATCGGGGTCCAAAATAAAAGGCCCAATTGATGGTGGTTCTGTCTTGCATACTATAGAAAAGCAGAAGAAGTACCAATGCTTTCTTAGAGTCCCACTTGGCTGGTGGCTTTTTGCTTTTGTTTGTTTTTTTTTTTTTAGTATACTTTAAATATGATTGCCCCAACCCAAATCCTGGGTAATGAAGAAATTATATATTTTTTTTTTTTTTTGACTTTTTGCAGCCATGCCCTGTCCTGTCAACAGCCATTATGAACTTTGCACCAGAACCTGTGAACAAACTTGCGCCAGCCTCTGGGCACCAACGAAATGTACAGATAGTTGCTTTGAAGGCTGTGAATGCGATGCTGGGTACGCCTTGGACGGTGACACCTGTGTTCCTATGGACAGGTGTGGATGTGTATTCGATGGAAGATATCTAAGTGTAAGCTCATTCTTTAACTAATTCAGATAATTTTACCTTTTTTTTCATGGTGTAATACTTTTACACAAAGACTTTCCTTTTTTAGCCTAATCTAACGTGTCTAACTTGGCATAGTACAGGGGGTCCCCAGGTTACAAACAAGTTAGGGACTGTAGGTTTGTTCTTAAGTTGAATCTGTTTGTAAGTCGGAACAGGTACATTTTTTTAAGTGTAGCTCCAGGCAAAAAAACTATTTTTAAGCTTTTTGAATAGCATAGGGAAGGGTTAACACCCCTGTAACATTTGTTTTGCTGTGTGTGCCCCTGTTCAGAAGATTTCACCTCCCTTTCTGTCCCAATGACAATTGGATTTTGAAAATTTTGGGTTGTTGTGGAAACAAGGATTGGTGATAAAGCATCAGTGGAGGTACCTTTTCCCCATAATGGCTCTTACAGGAGTGAATTTCCCTTCCTAGGGGTAGATTTGCTCTCACTTCCTGTTGTCTCCCTCCGTTTGTAAGTAGGAGTCGTTTGTAAGTCGGATGTTTGTAACTAGGGGACCCCCTGTACATTGAATAAAGTGACTCCTTTGAGTTGAGAGATGTTAATGGCTTGGGACCACTTAAATGGGAAGTTCTAGCTGAACATGTGCACTGCATGCTGGTGGAGGTACCTTTTTTTTTCCAAAATGTCCTTATGTTTTTAAATCTGACCAGGCAAGAGGGGGAGGGGTTAGCTTGCAGCCCTTTAAAATGTTCATCCTAAGGGGTTTTACTGTTTCCCATCCTGCACAGTAAGTTCATAACATGATAGCATCAGGGCTACAGCTTGTCTAAATTATTGAAGTTATCTAATCCCTTTTTATTTTGTGACCATAGAGAGAACACAAATTGGGAGTAAGGGAGTTTACAACATTTTGTGTTAATCAAATGTCCAGAGATTGGCAAACCACCATCTGACATTTTGTAGTGTACATAGATTTGCAAAACCATGGGATAAAGGACTATTCCTGAACTTTGTTTTATCTCATGGTTACTGTGAAATTGTGTGAATACATCAATTCAGTGCATGTTATCTCGGCTTGGTTTTTTTTTTTTTTTTTTTTTTTTTCTGCAAAAGCATTTTATTAAAATTTGATGATCAAAAAAAATCCAATTTAAATCTCTTTGAAGAAGAACCTCAGAATGTGATTTTTAAGCCAATTTAACTATATATATATATATATATATATATATATATATATATATATATATATATATATATATATATATATATATATATATATATATATAAATTCTCAAATCATAGAGAATGTGTAATATATGTACATATGTTTTTCTTGTGGTTCCTTCCATAAGAATTTTGTGTATCAATATACATTCTCTATTTAATATTATTTGTAATATATGTACATTTTTTTTTTTTCTTGTGGTTCCTTCCATATGAACTTTATGTATTGATAAAATGTATATACTTCAATTTTTCTATATATAATTTTATGTTAAATTGCCTTAAAAATCCCATTTTGAGGTTCTTCTTTAAATTTGTGGATGATGGCAATTCACACGCCAAACCATGAGTCGATCAAATTTCTAAATTTAAATCTTTTTATTTTTTTTTTCTTATTTTTAGGAGGGAGAGTCCTTTGTCAGTGCTGATTGCCTTCAACAATGTAAGTGCCAAGCTGGTGGAGTGACCTGCTCGGCGTTTTCGTGCAGAGAAAAAGAGCGCTGTGACCTGGTGAAGGGTGTGCGAGGCTGTTACAAGACAGAGGCTGAATGTTCAATCGGTCTACTGAAGTTTGTCACATTTGATGGGCTCTCAGGAGGACCTATCGGGAATGGTCCCATAGAGGCGGCATCTTTGTGTAACCGTAATTCATCGGCCTGGTTCAGAGTAGTAGCTGACATTCAGAGCTGTGCAGGAGCACCGGCATCCGTTGCCCGGCTACATATTTTCCTTCCTAAAGGTCTAATGACCATCTCTAAGAGCAAGAAAGTCTGGGTAAGTCACATGTGACTATGTACAAAACATGGCTAGAAGCCATTATTTAATTTTTTTTTCCCCCATCTATCCCCTGTTGCACCAACTGAATCTCATTAAAGATCTGGTTAAAACCTACAAATTGTTTTACATTTTACAGTTATAGCAACCTACCCTCCTCTTTTTCAGATTTATTAGGAATAGGTTAATGATTGAAATCGGATGTGCAGAATAGGCCTTCATTTTGGATTGGTTTTTTAAGCTACTAATTTCATTTTGTAAAAAAATTTAGTTTTATCAGTTTTTTTAGACCAGATTCAGATTTTTCCGATGGATTTGATTTATTCTAATTTTGAAAATATTGAATCGATCCAAATTCATTGAAAAATAGTTTTTATCGGTTCTATTCAAAATTTTGAAAGACTGTTATTCCATTATTTCAGATGCAATTTTTAGCTTTGTTCCTGGTCTGTTACTATTGTAATTCAGACACATCGAAATCGCACGTTTTAGCCACATTTTTTGTTTTGGAACAAAACTATTTTGTTTTTCCAGCAGTTCGACAGCTTGTGGGGAGGAAAAAAAAAAAAAAATATATAAAATATATATATATATATATATATATATATATATATTTTATATATTTTTTTTTTTTTTTTTCTCCCCACAAGCTGTCGAACTGCTGGAAAAACTCTTCAAAGCATATGAAGAAAAATGTAAGTATAGACGCTCAACTGAGCCTCATTAACATGTTATCTCCTTGCATTTCCTAGGTTAATGGACGTTCAGATGTTTTTCCCATCACATTCGGTAGACTTTCAGCCTCTGCCAAGGACCACTCTATTTCCGTCCAGATTGACGTGGACATGAAGATTAAGTTGAGCGATGCAGGAAACGTCTCGATTCATGCGTTCGAGGGCCTGTCAGAGTTGGTGTGTGGGGCATGTGGAAACTTCAATAACGATGGTTCTGATGACCTCAGTTCACCAGCTGGCGAGCCGGTTGCCAATATCAAGCAGCTCATTGAAGCCTGGAAAGCCCAAGATCTCAGCTGGTGAGTGAAACTTGCATTTTCAATGTTTTTATAGAACATTAAAATTCTTTTCACACAAGGTGTGTGTGTGATCTCTCGATCTGTAATCGCTATCCTTTTGAGATCCCTCAGAACTTCACAGGTGATTCTGGTCTCCTAATCAACTTGTAGGGCAGGGCCTCAAAGTACCCACTATGGAGGAATACACACATTGGCTTTGGCACAGTGGAAACGTGTGGTGGTTGGAATATGGTTTTACACTATATTACTGGAGGACAGCTTCTGTTGGAGGGGTGGCAGTATATTGTATAACCATATAATGCTGTCCCACCATACAAGACCTTTGGAAGGTTCTTTGGCACCACGCAGAATCGCTTGCACGAATCCCTACTCACCAGGAACCTGTCCCTGCACAAAGTGCTGTCACGGACCAGCTTATACAGTGTCTTGAAAAAAGTATTTATACCCCTTGAAAGTTTCCACACTTTGTCATGTTACAACCAAAAACGTAAATATTTTATTTTATTGGGATTTTGTGATAGACCAACACAAAGTGACACAAAATTGTGAAGTTGAAGATAAATGGTTCAACATTTGTATTCGGCCCCCCTGACTCAATACTTTGTAGAACCCCCTTTCTCTGCAATTACAGCTGCAAGTCTTTTTTTGGGGATGTCTCTACCAGCTTTGCACATCTAGAGAGGGACATGTTTGCCCATTCTTCTTTGCAAAATATCTCAGGCTCTGTCAGATTGGATGGTGAGCGTCTATGAACAGCAATTTTCAAGTCTTGCCACAGATTCTCAGTGTGATTTAGGTCTGGACTGTGACTGGGCCATTCTAACGCATGAATATGCTTTGATCTAAACCATTCCATTGTAGCTCTGGCTGGGTGTTTCGGGTCGTTGTCCTGCTGGAAAGTGAACCTCCGCCCCAGTCTTAAGTCTTTTGCAGACTCTTTACAGGTTGCCCTGTATTTGGCTCCATCCATCTTCCTCTCACTTCTGACCAGCTTCCCTGTCCCTGCTGAAGAAAAGCATCCCCACCACATGATGCCACCATGTTTCATGGTGGGAATGGTGTGTTCAAGGTGATGTGCAGCGTTGGTTTCCCCCACACATAGCGTTTTTGCTTTTAGGCCAAAAAGTTCACTTTTGGTCTCATCTGAGCAGAGCACCTTCTTCCACATCTTTGTCCCCCCACATGTCTTCTCGCAAACTGCAAATGGGACTTCTTATGGCTTTCATGCCACTCTTCCATAAAGGCCAGATTTGTGGAGTGCATGACTATTTATTGTCCTGTGGATCTCTGCAGCTCCTCTAGAAGTTACCATGGGCCTCTTGGCTGCTTAGCTAATGAATGCTCTCCTTGCCCGGCTGGTCAGTTTAGGTGGACGATCATGTCTTGGTAGATTTGCAGTGGTGACTTTTTCCATTTTCGGCTGATGGATTGAACAGAGCTCTGTGAGATGTTCAAAGCTTGCGGTGTTTTTTTTTTTTTTTTTTTTTTTTTTTTTTTTCTGCTTAAAACATCTCCAACTTTATCCCTGACCTGTCTGGTGTGTTCCTTGGCCTTAGTGCTGTTTGTTCACTAAGGTTCTCTAACAAGCCTCTGAGGACTTCACAGAACAGCTGTATTCTGAAATTAAATTACACACAGGTGGACTCTATTTACTAATTAGGTGACTTTTGAAGACAATTGGTGCCACTAGATTTTAGTTAGGGGTGTTGCTAGGTCTACAAAAGATCTGGGGCTAGAGCCCATAGCAACGAAGTAAAGAAAGTCATATGCTTGGGCGGGCATACACATGTATATGTGTGTGTGTGTGTGTGTGTGTGTGTGTGTGTGTGTGTGTGTGTGTGTGTGTGTGTATGTGTATATATATATATATATATATATATATATATATATATATATATATATATATATATCTCTATCCCCACTTAAATCACAGCCCCCCTCAATACATCAGGGTCCCCATAGAGACCCCCATCGGGGGGGAGGGCTGTGGTTCCCAACAATTACATTGCCCGTCAGATTGGTACAGAAGTGGACGTCGGGACAATGATTAAATTGTCGGAACTGCTGAATATAGATAAGAACTTGTGCCTGATGACATTAACTAGTCATGTTCCGCCACCAGCTGACCAGATGGAGCCCGGAGCCAACCCTAGGTAAGAGACTCGGGGCTATAGCCCCAGTAGCCACCCCCTAGCAACACCACTGGTTAGGAGTATCATAGTAAAGGGGGTCTAAATGCACACCACACCTTTCACATTTGTAAAAAAAATGTTGAAATCAATCATATTCCTGCCACTTTGAGTTGGTCTATCACATAAAATACATTTACGCTTTTGGGTGTAACATGACAAAAGTGGAAAATTTCAAGGGTTATGAATGCTTTTTTTTTTTTTTTTTTCTCCCTCCCCCAAGGCACTGTATAAGGCTCACCTAGGCTTTGCCCACTTTTGTAAACTGGGTGCTGTTAGCTGCCATCTTGAAACAATTCCCATGTGTGTTAACACCCTACCTCCACCCCCCCAAACTCTGAAGACTTATGAGGTTTGAAGCCAGTAGATACAGACAGCATTTCAGGTACCTGAAAATCAGATACTCTGAAGTATCCAAAGTCTGATGTACAGTACACAATTCTATTAACTACAGGTTGCACATTCCGTTGTATTTGTACCTTTTTCTCTATTGAGTCTAGTCATCCTTTTTGATTCTTTTGATTATTTTTTTTTTTTTTTTTTCTTTTTCCTTGTAGTAATGCAGAAAACGACAAGACTTTGCCTGGATTTGCTATTCCGGGGAACACGGCTATGTAGTTTGATTACTAAATCTGGGCAAACGACAAGCCTAGAAGATATTCAGAAATTCAAATCCCTTTTCTGCTATAAATGAAGGTCTCCGCATTTGGAAGGAATACATATCTGCACTTCAGTGAAGACTTCTGTACTTGTCAAACTCTGTAAAACAATTTTGTACTTCGGAAGGATCTTCCAAAAATATATAAAATTTGCAACAGATTTTATCCTTTTTTGTTTCTGCATCTAATGGCAGGAGTAAAGTGCTGTACCATATGGAGTTGGGTGGTAGTATGAAAGCGAACTGCAATATATGGACCTATGACAGTCACGCCTGTCACGAATTTGCACGCCCACAGCGGCTAACTAACCGCGACGTGCGTTCCGTGACCGGGGTATATGAGAAACTAAGGGAATAAGGGGGAACTTATACTGAGCATGTAAGACTGGCTGTGGTACTTTCACAGCCTGCGCTACCTTTTGGCCACCACTAGAGGGAGACTCCACTCCAATCCAGCTAGCTGACCACACACAGGCAGGTACGAATCTTACATACAATCTGGTGCACTCTAAGGATTGGGGAGCAGTCTAGCAATTACTACACACTTCTAGGATTCCTCCAGCTATCCTGCAAGCTTGAACCCCGGTGTTAATCACTCTTCGCACTGTCCCCACACCCACACACCAGACACACAATAAACGATAGCCTGCCACCGCCCAACAGTTTGTCCACAGACTGGTCTGCTGAGCCACCACACACACAGATCTGTGTCTGGAAGATCTGTTAGCTTACAATCTGCATGCAATCTGCCAACACACAGTGCAATTGCATACCGATTGGCACGTAACTTAGACCGAGTACTTAAGCACTAAAATACAACAACCTCTCCAGAGATATGAGTCCTAGCTTAGTACACAGAAGTCACTTATTCATTTTATCATTTAATATCCCGAAAGTGGGCAGTGCATATAAGATATACAAAGAAAAAGGATTTACCAAAAAAGATACAAAAAATGCAGAAAGACACAGATTGGCTATTTTGCTATGAAAATAAAAAGGGATAAAAACAGAAATGAACTTTACCCAAGTCTATCCGTTAGTAGAAGCATACTGGAACAAGTGGGAACTCCCCAGTTTCCAACTGGCTTCGTGGAAGAACAACGTCCATATCTCAGGCTACCCAATTTATTGAAATATGGATGTGGGCTGGACTCTAGCCCTTGGCCAATCAACCCTAGGGGGGGGGGGGGGGGGTTCCTGTCTCAGCCCACAGAACGTTTGTGTTCTGAAATGACCAGAGTCAAATTGGCCCAGAACGGCGCTGATTGCTGGGTCATGGATAGGATTTCCGATACCAGCGCATCAGTCCGATCGCAACCGTACCAATCACTGCCTGCCTGCCGCAATCGGGCCCCATATAACTGTTTTGTGTGGTTCTCTAGGATTCCACACCTGCTAAACATACAGAGTTACCTGTACACGTAACCCATCAGGTGTACGATCAAAAGGAATTATTTTCATCTCTCTGCCGCTCAACCTGTGGCCCTCCAGCTATTGCGGAGCTACAAGTTCCATCATGGCTGTGCCTTTGGGAGGCATGCTTATAACGATCAGCAACTTGCAATGTCTCATGGGACTTGTGGTCCTGCAACAGCTGGAGGGCCACAGATTGAGCACCTGTGTCCTAAATTTTTTTTTTTTTTTTTTTTTTTTTTTTTTTCCCCGCTACTCTTCTGGGAAATCTTTCAAATTTGTGGGCGTGTCTGTGGGAATTTGTGCCAATTCAGACAAAATGGCATTTGTGAGGTCGGTACTTATGTGTTCAGTAGGGTTGGTCAGGGCTCTGTGCAGGACACATTCCTGACACCAAACAAGTCATACCCATGTCTTTATGGAGCTGACTTTGTACACAGGGGCACAATCATGCTGGAACATACCTCAAGGTGTGTCAGTAAGTGCTGGGTGAGCGAGGTGTGCCATCTTTAGGTGTGCAATTTCTCCGCACACAACAGTTCAGCGACTCCTCCTAGGGGTAGTGCTGCCTACATATGGTTATAGAAACCCTGCTTTGAGGTCAGGTTTCTCCATTCCTGCCCACCCCACTGGCTGGGGCTTTTTTTTTTTTTTTTTTTTCCTGTTTCATTACTTATTCCATGGGCTAACTGGAAGAAACTAGATTAGCTAGCTGAGCTGCTTAGGTGGAATTTTGCTTTGGTAGGAATGTATGTATGCAAAAGCAAGACCAACCTCCTGAGGGGAGGGGGGGGGGGGGTGTTTAGCCAAAAAAAAAAGAAATAATTCCATTCCACCCCTATGGCTGTCTTGGTCTTTAGGAAAAAAAAAAATATATCTGTTTTTCGGCACAAGTAAAAGTTCTGAGAAGTTTAAAAATGTGCTTCTGTAACACCTAGGAGCCATTTAAAGGCTGTTGCACTTTTTGGTGTTGTTTTTTTTTTTTTTTTTTTTTTTAAGTTTGCAGTCTCACTTTTTTTTCTTTGACAATACAAGTCACCATTTATTTTTTTTTTTTTATTAATTACAAAATCCAGTTTTATTTGCAGTCTTTAATATAAAAAAAGACAGTCCTTTACATTTTAGAAAATCCACCGGACACCTTGAATTTCAGAAAGTGTAGAGATATATATTTTGATTGAAAGTCTCTGGGAGCTACGAAAAACGGCAAGATGTTTTGGAATTCATTTCAGGTCTTGCTTTAAAAAGAATCCTCTTCTTCTCATGGGCCGCTGTGGAAAAAAAAAATCAAAGACATGCAAGTTAAAAGAAGTTTAATGGACAATTGGGGCAAATGTAGGAACAACTTGGCATCAGGCCTCCCAACCACCTTTTCACCAAGTCCTCTAGCCATGTAGATTTGTTATTGTTGCCAGGCACAATGATGGTAGCCAAAAGTTCTCATTCTGGGATTTATTTAATAAAACTGGAGAGTGCAAAATCTGGTTAAGCTCTACATAAAAACTGTGACAGAATGCCTGGCACCCAGCCTGGGTGCTTCTGCAAAGATGCATCTTCCTTCAGTCTGGAACCAGGTATTATATCTTGGCACCCAAGAGCTAGATGACACTAGTTTAGGTGCAAACTGGAACTCACTTTATTGTAAATTCACACAGAATATATACCACACAAGATCAGGTAAGAGTTTGATCACATTAGCAAACGGTATGCTAATCGCTACTCAACCTATCAAGCCTAAGGGGGGGTTGAAGTGGTCAATGCTGATTTGGGTATAGTGGCCCCAAATCTGTATCTGGGTCCTCCCAGTGCTTAGTCTGTTTCAGGGAGACAAGGCCTTGAATCTGAAGTAAAGCTACCCCAGATGTCCCCTAGGTACACGCCTTCCAAAGAATAGAGCACCCCTCAAAAGCCAGGGCCCATAGTAGGCAAGAGGCCACCCTGCAGTCCCCTCTAAATGCCCCTGTCTTGGTTTGATCTGTCAGACCAATCGGCTTCCAGGTTTTATTGCAAAAGCTTTTTTTAAAGTTAAAAGCTGACTGGCTACCATACACATCTGCACCAGATTTTGCACATTCCAGTTTAAGTAAATCAACCCCACTGTCCTTCACTTCCTATTCTGTAGACCCAACAGGAAGTGAGGGGCTGGCTCTTCAAAGTGAGGGCGATAACCTCATAGAAAGTTGCCAGTCTACAAATATACCCAATGGAAGATTTTCTTTTTCTCTTTCACCCCACATTACTTTATCCAAAATGATGATAATTTTTGGCTTTAGTATCACTTTAATGTGTAGCTAAAAAGCATATCGTGCTGCAGACCTCAGCCCTTTTATGGGTTTGCAGTGCGATTCTCCCTGGCCTGTGGTTGCTTGCCTTACATTAAGGTTGGGTGGCTCCATCTCTTTACAGGGTTCAGTAGAGCTATCTTTGGGTGATATCTCCATAATGGACCCATTTACCCCCCCCTCCTTGCTGCAAGCTACTCCTTTTACTCCAGGGGTCTCAAACTGGCGGCCCTCCAGCTGTTGCAAAACTACAAGTCCCATCATGCCTGTCTGTGGGAGTCATGCTTGTAACTGTCAGCCTTGCAATGCATCATGGGACTTGTGGTTTTGCAACAGCTGGTGGGCTGCCAGTTTGAGACCCCTGCCTTACTCCCTCCTCCTCCCAGACCCAGCAGCAAGCCACTGCCCCCCCCCCCCCCCCCCCCTCCGTGGCAAACGGGCCACTCCCATTTCCTCATCTCCTCATGAGTGAACAGTAGACCCAGAAGCAAGCGACTCCCCTTTTTCCTCTCCTCCCAATGAGTGGGCAAGGGCAACAAGCCACTCCCCTTTTCATGCTCCTCCCTCCCTGTCTGCAAATATTTGACATCCGCTAAAGCCTGAGCAGTTCCTAGTGCACTGTGCATGTCAACCACTCAAGGAGCGCACACCACCCATTACCCAAAAGTTCAGTGAAGCAGTGCTGTGAGACTTGAAGCCAGTGGTGGTGAATACAATATAGAAGTATACAAGTGTTTTGGGTATACACATAAAACCAAAAAGTACAGTGGTGTGCTTCATTGCTTGCTTAGACTGCATTTAGAAAAGAGACTAAAGATTTCATTCTAAAACTGTACACGCTCAATAGTTTTAGCTTTTATTAAAATTGCAAACCTACCTGCTCAGTGCAATGCTTTTGCACAGAGCAGCCCCGATCCTTATCTTGGGTACCCTGCAGGGGCATGCTCAGAGGGTCAATCGTGTGCTCGCTCCCGAGTCGGCTTTGTGTCAATTTGACACACACTGTGGCTCTGCCCCACTCCTGCCTCACTGGCTGTGATTGACAGCAGCAGGAGCTAAAGGCTTCCACTGCTGCCTCTAAGCCAATGAGAAGGGAGAGAGACCCTGCTCTTGTGCATATCGCTGGATTGGGCCCAGGTAGGTATTAAAGGATCTGGGAGCTTTATGAAGGTTTTTTACCTTCAAGCAGAGAATGCATTAAAGTGTTACTAAACCCAGGAGTCTGCATTCACTATCTGGTCTCCCACAGAACATGGAAATGCAATTATTTTAGTAAATATAAATGGCTAAATAACTTTTTCTCAACAGCAGTCTTGTGACTTCTATCAGTGTCTGACTACTTGCCGACCAGCTGCCGCAGTTGTACTGCGGCAGGTTGACACGGCTGCGTGAATTGCTGTCATTATACGTCGGTCACTTTAAGAAGGTATGGGGGGAATGCATGTGTGACAATGGAGCCAATAGGTGCGGCCGCGATGTCCACCGACCACCCGCGATCACTCCTCCAGAGAGCCAGAATGGGGATCTGTCAATATAAACAAACCGATCCCCGTTCTTACAGGGGAGTAGAGAGATCTGCTGTTCCTAGTGATCAGGTACAGCGATCTCTCTCTACTCCTCCAGTCACTACACTCCGCCCACAGTTAGATACACTCCCTAGGGGACACTTAACCCCTTGATTGCCACCTAGTATTAACCCCCTTCCCTGCCAGTGACCTTTATACAGTAATCAGTGGCTGTTTTTTTTTAGCTCTGATCGCTGTATAAATGTCAGTGGTCCCAAAAGTGTCCAATGTCGCGGTCACGCTAAAAATCGCAGCATGCCACCATTATTAGTAAAAAATAAATAATAAACACCATAAATGTATCCCCTATTTTGTAGACACTATAACCTTTGTGCAAACCAATCAATATACGCTTACTGAGTTGTTTTTTTTTTCCAAAAATATGCCGAAGAATACATCTTGGCCTAAACTGATGAATTTTTTTTTCTTGTATATTTATTATAGCAAAGATCTATATTTTTTTTTTTTTATACTATTATTATTTTTTATATATATATATATATATATATTTTTTTTTTTTAAATCTTTCAAAATTGTTACTCTTTTTTGTTTATAGCGCAAAAAATAAAAACCGCAAAGGTGATTAAATACCACCGAAAGAGAGCACTGTTGGGGGGGGGGAGGACGTCAATTTTATTTGGGTACAGCATCGCACAATCGCGCAATTGTCAGTTAAGACAACGCAGTGCTGAATTGGAAAAAATGCCCTGGTCATTAAGGGGGCAGATCCTTCCGGTCCTCAAGTGGTTAAAGCTTGTAGGAGGAGTTTTCATTGTCCCATGATTGTCCTATGAGGTTGTAGGATCCCTGACACTCTGTCTGGACAGTGCTGATTGGCCCTGTGCTGATCACATGCACTCTCCCAAGTAAAAAACACTCTCTAGCAATACACACAACTGAGCATGTGCGGCTTGTCCCCTGGCATCTGTACTATCAAGTGATATAAAAAAAAAAAAAAAACACTACTGTTAGGACTACTTTTAAGGCATATATAACCAAGCAGTGATATTCCAAAGGCTGTGTTGTCATATCACATGAACCTCCATTACACACAGGAGAAAAATGGTTAGGATGGACCGTTTTCTACTTTAATGCACAGTTTATAGTCCAATATTAAGAAAAATAAATATGGTGCGATTCTTACCATCTGACGAAGTCTACGGATCTCCAAGATGCAATAAATTCGGAGAAGCTTGAAATGTACTTCCCTTTGGGATCCTTTGAATCATCTGCGTTGTTCCTGTTAAAGTTTCCACAAACGCCACATAGGCGCCCGAGGAACTTCTGGTTGACGGTAACGGTCAGACCTCCTGCCTCAGTCAGGGTAAAGTCGAAATCTTCCCCACTTGTCAACCCAACCCCTCCTTGGACGGGATTTACTGTCACTTGGCCGGATGTGTACGGAAGGCCAACTGGTCTGCCATTCTCCTGTAACAAAAGCCACAGTGAGTTGTTGAAAGCAGCAGTCACGTTGGATAAAAAATAATTTTTATACATTTTATGAGCAACTAAACCAGACCAAACTATTTTTTTTTAATCAGATTGCCGACAACTGCCTTTTCTAAAATGCTTAGGAATTCTTTGTTCCTCTCTGCACTGCATATCCAGATGTTTTGTGGACACCTGACCATCACACCTATACAAGCTTGTTGGGCAATCCTATTCCAGAACCATGAACATTAATATGGAGTAGGCTTCCCTTGGTGGCTATAGCAGCCTCCACTCTCTTGGGAAGGTTTTTGGAGAATGTCTGTGGGAATTTGTGGTGTCAGATACTGATGCTGCATAAAAAGACTTTGCCCACAATTGACATTCTAATCCGTAGCAAAGGTGTTCATTAGGGTTGAGGTCAGGGTTCTGTGTAGGCAACCTGAGTTCCAATTCATACCAAAGGTATTCTGCCTAGTTGGTAAGGGTTTTTTGTAGGCCACTCGAGTTCCTCCACTTCAGACAGGTCAAACCATGTCTTTATGGAGCTGGCTTTATGCACAGGGGCACAGTCACTCTGGAACAGTAAGGAACTTTCCCCGAACTGTTGGCACAAAGTTGGAAGAGCACAGTTGTCTGAAATTTGGAGGGAGGCCATGTAGTGTAATTTTAGGACTACAATAAAAATCTATATAATGATATTCAAATCTAATTAAATCACAACATTTTACATACACCTTAAGAGTCACCAAGATGCACAGTACCCTTCCATATGCTATTGGAAAAATGTAAAAAATATTTTTTTTTGGCTGAAGTTACTCTTAAAAAAATGTACCTGTTCCGACTTACAAACCAATTCAACTTAAGAACAAACCTACAGAGCCTTTCTTGTGTGTCACCGGGGGGTTGCCTGTATATATACTCCATGTATTTATCTCCATTTTTTTCTTTTAAATTGTTTCTTGTATTTGTACTGACTTGCATTTGGAAAAGTTGTTCTCAAAATAGACTACTACCAAAAATCTTTGACTGACCTCCCTCTGAAAATCTAACCAAGCCTGTTTTACTCCTTGGCTCTTACCCATACTCTTCCATCGTGGCTTATAGCGAGAGAGAAGTTGGTGAAGTAGACGTGAACGGCAGAGATTTGGCTGTTTCCATCATTGCTGCAGCTCTGGGTAATGGCCACCAACCGGAACCAACTTTCGTCCTCAAGGTCACACACGGAGGTCAGGTCAAAGGTGTTGTCGGGGGCTACGGTGTTGGACAATAAGTCGTAGGAGATGAAGCTGCCCTGAGCGTTTAGTGTGCAGGTTCCACGTTTTTCGATGCATTCTCGAATTCCCTCTCTCAGTCCGCAGAACTGGGTCTCTGAGCATCCCGTAGCTGTGCACGCTACAGTGCCGCCGCTCTGACAGGTGCATTGCTGGAGACAATCGGGTGAGACAATCGTGTCTCCAAGCTGTATGGAAAGATAGAAAAAAACCTTGTTTATACAGAATAAGAAAAGCACACACTGGCCTAAACTTTTTAGCCATAAAATTAAATACCACCCAGGTAAACCTAAATTGTTGCCAACATCCAAGAATTAAGGACCAAACAAACGAGGTACCCCCCCCAATACAAAGGGACTTTCAGGGTAACTCAATTGTATAAGTACACTATGTCTTTAAAGATAAGGTTTTATTAATATACATTGCTAAAAACTTGGTGCATACATCACCATGAAACAATATATCCAAAACACGTTAAAATAGGTGTTAAAATAGATAGGGCTGGATGTAGTATGGAAGTTCTCCTAGTACTATGCCCATAGTACTAGGAGAACATCCATACTACATCCAGCCCTATCTATAGTCACATTTTAAACGTGTTTTGGATATATTGTTTCATGGTGATGTATGCACCAAGTTTTTAGCAATATGTATTAATAAAACTTAATATTTAAACACATACTTATACAATTGAGTTGCCTTGAAAGTCCCTTTGTATTGGGGGGGTTTGTTTTAACTTTTTTTATGAAAAATCTGATTATTTGATTGCAGTAATGAACCATCAAAAAAACATTCTTTCAGCAAAAAAAAATATATATATATATATATATATGTGTGTGTGTGTGTGTGTGTGTGTGTGTGTGTGTGTGTGTGTGTGTGTGTATGTGTATGTGTATGTGTATATGTATATATATATATATATATATATATATATATGTATGTATATGTGTGTGTGTGTATATATATATATATATATATATATATATATATATATATATATATATATATATATGTGTGTGTATATATATATATATATATATATATATATATATATATATATATATGAGAGAGAGAGAGATAGATGTGCATTTTGATGCATCTAACTACTCAGTGCAAGTTATAAAAATTTATTGCTAATGCTTATGAAAACCCTACTCTGCTCCATCCAAAACTAAATATAAGGTCTGGGCTGTAGTTGGTCTTCAAACTGATTTCTGGAGGTCTGCTGTGTCTTTATCCATTCATTACCTTTCTTAGAGGGGGGAGATTAGGATTCCATATTAAGGTTTATATATATATATATATACAGGACTGTCGTTAAAAATTACGGGGCCCCATACAGCCTACCCGACAGGGCTCCCCCCCCACCCTTCCCCCACCCGGCCGGAAGTGACTGAGGACATAGATCAGTTCCTTTCTTTGCCTCAGTTGCAAAGATGAATGAATTGGAAGCGCTATGATGCTTCTCGCTTGTCCACAAACTGAAGCATAGTAAACACGGTTTACTATGCTTTAGTGAAGAATGGACACAGGAGTGATTGGTACCGATCACTCACTGTGTTCTCTCAGGAAAGGAAGGGGTCAATAAATTATATATTTACCGGCCCCTTTCCCTGCTCTCCATCCTAAAACATGCCCCTGTGTGCCCGCAGCAACTGCCGGCAGGAGAAGAGGGAAGCTGGCGCCGCTGCAGGGGAAAGGGGTAAACACGGGGGGCCCGGATAGAAGATGAAAGAAGTGCATGTGCTAGAACCACTACCCTGCAAGGAGAAGCTGGCAGACTTGCAGTGGAAGGCAGAAAGGGATTGGTGTCTGCAATAATTCAGTACAGCCCTCCTTCTGAACTGATGGGACCCGGGCTCAGTACAGGAGAGCTGGCTGTACTGCCTTATCAGCGGCCCTGCATATATAGGCAAAACATTTTGTTTTGGGTAGGCCATTGGAAGTATAGAAACTCTGGCAGATGGGAAATCCAAAATGTAACATTTATGCCCCCGCCTGCACTTTTCAACACTATTATGCTACTTCATTGTAAGCTCAACCAACTTTTTCAGTTTGTTTCCCCATCCCTCAATCAAGCACTTCCCATTATTCTTCACATTTTTTATTTGATGCATTCATGATTTCAGAATGAAGAGTATTTACATTGTAAGATTGCCCGTTGTGAAAACATCCACATTTGTCCATGGAAACACAGAGGCCTCGATCAAACAGATACCCTTCATCACACTGACAGCCAGCGGAGCATTTCGTTGAGCAGGAGCCGGGAACGGTGACCCCGGCACAGGTGACATCACAGGTGTGTGTGCAAAGCTCATAGTGGCTGTTCTCTGGACATTCCGGGGCTGAAAAGAAAAAAAAAAGTTAAAGTTTAAAAAAACACTTACAGAGTGAGAGAAAAAGAGAGGGAGCGCAAGAGGGAAAAGGAGAGTGTGAGAGAGAGAGGGGGGGGAGAGAGGGAAGAAGAGCAAGAAATAAAGAGCGAGAAGGAGAGAAGGAAAGCAGTAAGGAGATGGGGAGAGAGAGTGAGAGAAGGGGAGCAAGAGTGAAGGAAAGCAGTGGGGAGGAGAGAGAGGGAGTGCAAGAGAAAGAAAGAGAGCGAGAGAAAAGGAGAGTAGGAGGGAGGAGAGTTAGAAAGAGATTGAGAAAGAGAGTAAGAGAAGAAGAGCAAGAGAGAGAGAAGGAGACCAAGAGTGAGAGAGAGAAAGACGGAGAGAGAAGAAGATCAAGAGAGAGAAAGATGGAGAGAGAAGACCGAGAGAGAGAGAGAGAAAGAGAAAGGCAGAGAGAGAAGGAGAGCAAGAGAGAGAGAGGAAGATGGGGAGAGAAAGAGAGAAAGGTGGAGAGAGAAGGAGACCAAGAGAGAGAGATAGAGAGAGAGAAAGAGAGAGAGAAAGATAGAGAGAGAGAAAGATAGAGAGAGAGAAAGGCAGAGAGAGGAGACCAAGTGAGAGAAAGAGAGAAAGGCGGAGAGAGAAGGAGACCAAGAGAGAGAGAGAAAGGCAGAGAGAGAGAGAGATCAAGTGAGAGAGAGAGAAAGACGAAGTGAAGAAGACCAAGAGAGAGAGAGAGAGAGAGAGAAGGAGACCAAGAAAGAGAGAAAGGTGGAGAGAGAAGGAGACCAAGAGAGAGAGAGAAAGACAGAGAGAGAGAGAGAGAGAGAGAGAGACACACAGAGAGAGAGAGAAGGAGACCAAGTGAGATCGAGAAAGAGAAAGGCGGAGAGAGAGAAAGGCGGAGAGTGAAGGAGACCAAGAGAGAGAGAGAAAGAGAGAAAGGCAGAAAGAGAAGGAGACCAAGAGAGAGAGAGAAAGACGGAGAGAGATAGAGAGAGAGAGAAAGGCAGAGAGAGGAGGAGACCAAGTGAGAGAGAAAGATGAAGGGAAGAAGACCAAATGAGAGAGAGATCAAGAGAGAGAGAAAGGCGTAGAGAGAAGGAGACCAAGAGAGAGAGGCGATCAGGAGAGAGAAGAAGATCAAGAGAGAGAAAGATGGAGAGAGAAGACCGAGAGAGAGAGAGAGAGAGAAAGAGAAAGGCAGAGAGAGAAGGAGAGCAAGAGAGAGAGAGGAAGATGGGGAGAGAAAGAGAGAAAGGTGGAGAGAGAAGGAGACCAAGAGAGAGAGATAGAGAGAGAGAAAGAGAGAGAGAAAGATAGAGAGAGAGAAAGATAGAGAGAGAGAAAGGCAGAGAGAGGAGACCAAGTGAGAGAAAGAGAGAAAGGCGGAGAGAGAAGGAGACCAAGAGAGAGAGAGAAAGGCAGAGAGAGAGAGAGATCAAGTGAGAGAGAGAGAAAGACGAAGTGAAGAAGACCAAGAGAGAGAGAGAGAGAGAGAAGGAGACCAAGAAAGAGAGAAAGGTGGAGAGAGAAGGAGACCAAGAGAGAGAGAGAAAGACAGAGAGAGAGAGAGAGAGACACACAGAGAGAGAGAGAAGGAGACCAAGTGAGATCGAGAAAGAGAAAGGCGGAGAGAGAGAAAGGCGGAGAGTGAAGGAGACCAAGAGAGAGAGAGAAAGAGAGAAAGGCAGAAAGAGAAGGAGACCAAGAGAGAGAGAGAAAGACGGAGAGAGATAGAGAGAGAGAGAAAGGCAGAGAGAGGAGGAGACCAAGTGAGAGAGAAAGATGAAGGGAAGAAGACCAAATGAGAGAGAGATCAAGAGAGAGAGAAAGGCGTAGAGAGAAGGAGACCAAGAGAGAGAGGCGATCAGGAGGGAGAAGAATAGTAAAATGAGAGTTAGGGAAGGAACGAGAGAAAAGGAGAGTGAGATAAAAGAAAGGAAACCAGGAGAAAGAGATTAGGAGAAGGAAAGGGGGGGAGAAGAACAGGTAATAGTAAAGAAGAGAAGGAGAGTGAGAAAGCGAGGATAGTAGGAGAGAGAAGGAGAACAGGAGTGAGAACAAGTAAGAGTAAAGAAGAGCTGGAGAGAGAAGGAGAGTGAGAAAGAGAGGAGAACAGGAGAGAGAAGAGTGAGAAAGCAGAGCAGGAGAGTGAAGGAGAATGAGAAAGAGAAGATGAGTAGACATGTGCATTTCATTTCGTTCCGAATCGAAATTCGGACGAATTTTTCATTATTCGGAAATTCGGATGCATCCGAATTTCCGAATTACAAAAGTGATGAATTTAAACGAATCCGAAAAAAAGCGAACGAATTTGAATCGAATTCGAAAACAAATTTGAATCGAATTCGAAAACATATTCGAATTCGAAAACATATTTGAATCGAATTTGAAAACAATAGAAATCGATTTTCTAAAAAGTACAATAAAATAGAATACATATATATAATATTTTTTTTATTCTGTTTTATTGTTTTTCTATGCTTTTCTTTTCTTTTCTATTATTTTCTATTCTTTAATAGTCTTTTCTATTCAAATTCAAATTCATTCTATACGAAATTCGAATTTCGGAACATGGCTTCTGAAAATCGAATTTCGTATAGAATGAATTTGAATAGAAAAGATTAGAATAGAAAAGAAAATAATAGAAAAGAATAAACTAGAAAAACATATATTGTATTTTATTCTATTCTGTTCTATTGTTTTTCTATTCTATTCTTTTTTATTATTTTCTATTCTATTCTAATCTTTTCATATATATATATATATATATATATATATATATATATATGAAAAGATTAGTATATATATATATATATATATATATATATATATATATATATATATATTTCTGAAAATGGTTATATATATATATATTCTAGACGAAATTCGAGAATGAATTTGAATAGAAAAGTTTAGAATAGAAAATAGACTAGAAAAACAATAGAACAGAATAGAATAAAATAATATATATATATATATATATATATATATATATATATATATATATATATATATATATATATATATTTATTATGTTTTATTCTATTCTTTTCTATTGTTTTTCTAGTCTATTCTTTTCTACTCTATTCTAATCTTTTCTATTCGATTTCGAATTCATTTTATATGAAATTAGAATTTCGGAAGATGGTTATATATATATATATATATATATATATATATATATATATTTTTTTTTTTTTTTTCTATGCTGGTCTATGGTTTTTCTATGCTATTCTTTTCTATTATTTTCAATTTTTTTCTAATCTTTTCTATTTTAATGCAAATTCATTCTATACGAAATCCGAATTTCAGAAGAAAATGGTTATATAGAAATAGAATGAAATCGAATTCTAATAGAAAAGACTAGAATAGAAAAAACAATAGAACAATATATATATAAAACATCTTCCGGAATTGGAATTTGGTACAGAATGAATTCGAATTTGAATAGAAAAGATTAGAATAGAGTATATTATATTTTTTTCTATTCTGTCCTATTGTTTTTGCATGCTATTCTTATTTTCTATTCTATTTGAATCTTTTCTATTGGAATTCGATTTCATTCTATATGAAATTCGAATTTCGCAAAATGGTTATATATAGTTTACTTTTTCAAATTCAGTCAAATTTTTTTCGAATGCGGTAGAATTTTTTTGAATTTGATAGTTTTTTTCGAATTCGGTAGAATTTTTTTTCGAATTGGATAGTTTTTTCGAATGCGGTCGAATCTTTTTGAATACGAAACTAAACGAATCCTGAAAATGAATGTAATGAATGCAATTAATTTAACTAAACGAATTTAGTTAAATAACGAACCGAAACTAAACTAAACAAATTTTTTCATCCTGCACATGTCTAAAGAAGAGTGAGAGAAAGACAGAGAGCAGGAGAGTGAAGGAGAGTGAGAAAGAGAGGAGAGCAGGAGTGAGAAGAACAAGTTATGCCGTGTACACACGACCGGACTTTTCGTCAGACTGAACCCCGAAGGGCTTTTTGACGGAGTTCCGAGGGAGTTCCAACGAAACAGACTTGCCTACACACGATCACACCAAAGTCCGATCGTTTTGAACGTGATGACGTACGACCGGACTAGAATAAGGTAGTTCATAGCCAGTAGCCAATAGCTGCCCTTGCGTCCTTTTTTGTCCGTCAGACTAGCATACAGAGGAACGGATTTTTCGATCGGACTCCAGTCCGTCGGAAAGATTTGAAACATGTTCTATTTCTAAAGTCCGACAGATTTTTCGACAGAAAAGGTCAGATGAAGCCCACACACGGTCGAATTGTCCGATGGATTCGTTCAGTCGGACCAGTTCGGTCGAAAAAGTCCGGTCGTGTGTACACCGCATAAGGGTAAAGGAAGAGCAGGAGGGAGAAGGACAGTGAGAAAGAGAGGAGAAAGAAGAGTGAGAAAGCAGAGCAGGAGAGTGAAGGAAAATGAGAAAGAAGAGAGAAAGAAGGAAATCAGGAGAGAGAAGGAGAGCTAGATTGAGAAGAGGGGTGAGAGAGGAGAGCAGGAGAGAAAAGGAGAGTGAGAAAGAGAGAAGAAGAGTGAGAGAGAGAAGGGAAATAGAATAGTTTCTTGTCATCGCTAATGTGAGTCTGATGCAGTAATGTACTAAGCTCTGTAAGTTCTATATTGTAGAAGAAGTGAAGGTGCTCTTCAAGCGATATTAAAGTCAAAGATTTTTTTTTTAATAAAAACAATATTGCATAGAGCTGTACCTTACTTCCTCTTCTTTGGTGGTCCCTTGCCAGCACCTTCTGCTCTTTCTCTCTTCCCAGTGCCCCCATAACAAGCAATTTGCTATGGGGACACACCAGGCTGCCCACTCCTGAGCCGGGCTATGTGCGTCCATAGACCCATGCAGCGTGGCTAGGCCACACCCCCCACACAGGATTTGACTGTCAGCAGCATGAGCCAATAGCTCCCACAGTTCTCAGTGTAGTTTGTGAATCCAGGAAGAGTGGGGCTGCTGGCGGGGACAGCGCTGGAGTGTGAGAGGTGTCAGGTAAGGCTGGGTTCACATATCTGCAGGGCACTCTGGTGCCATGTGCCTTTCTGTTCACTGGTTCAGGTGCAAATTTTTTTCCCTGAATTCGCACCTGAACCAGGCCCAAAAACGCACAGGACCCTTTTCGGAACCATACCGCAGCCGCCCCCCCCCTCTAGACATGTGTGAACCGGCTCCACTGAAAGCTGGTCACACTCGCATGTTAAAGTTTAAAAACGCATCAGATTTGCGTATATGTGAACCCAGCCTTAGTGTTTAGGGAAGTGGGGGGAACAAGTAATGGGGTGTTTTTTACCTTAATGCAGGGAATGATTATGGTAAAAAAAAACACCTAAACTTTAGAACCAATTTCAGTTAACCTTACTACAATTTGTGTGGCCTTCTATTGGCGCACAGGTTATGCATATTTCTAAGCTGTCGTTGGGATACCACAATAAACACAACATGACGACACTCACCACAAAATGTAGGAGTTCTCCAGGACTTAATTGTGGCCCCGGCTGCCAGGCAGGCAGTGGCGTATGCCTGAAGGCTGTCACATAGAATCTGAGCTTGACCATCACTGGTACACATATCGAGCAAACATTGGCTGAAGTATCCGGTGACGTTCACCAAACCATTGCACTCGGCAAAAGGTCCGTCTTCGTCCTGTAACAAGCCACAGGCCTCATCTCGGCTGAAGATGGCGGCTCTCATATCATCACAACTTGGGCAATTATCTTTGCACCCACAGTCTTGCGCTGTCCCGTCGGCATTCCAGGCCGCCCCAAACTCTTCAGCATTTGTGGACAACTGACCAGACGGCAGGCGGAAGTCATCATCGGGCTGCTGATCAAAGTTACCGCATAAACCACACACGGCCCCCTGGTATTCTCCAGGAACTGTAATTTGAATGGAATTAACCAAGTCGTACAGCACAGTCAGCTCGAAGGAGGTCTGAATGACGATGTTGGACCCTTCTTGGTTGATGTTGATTTCTCCATCTTTCAGAACGAGAGGAAGATTCTGATTTTCCTCGTTGACCTGTAAGGAAGTGGAGAAAGTGGCTGCATTGATGTTGCAATGTTAACCTTCTGAAGTTCATAAATTAAAACTTGGGTATTGTAAAATTAGAACATTTTAACATAAAAAAAACCTTCTTATAGAACATTTACAAACAAATATAAAATTAAGGAATTAAGAAGGAACTAAAAAAAAAAATTTGAAAGACGATGCAGTCTATGGATAACAATTACACAGCAGCTTTTTCGTTGACGCTTTCAAATACAATGTTTTTTTTCCCCATAATTCCAATTTAAATCTGACCTCCAGCTTTTCTTTCAGTCTTGCACAGTTGTACAGGCTCCTTTCCTGTACACCGGGGGGTTGGCAAGCCTTCAATCGCAATCAGCTAGTCGACCGCAAAGATGCCAACTGGTGGATCATGACCATGGCTCTGCCCCCCCCCCAGGCCCCTGCCCCTCTTGTTCACTGCAGAGCTGAGAGCGAGAGGCAGCATAATGCTGGATGGAGGGCGGGAGCTGCCCCAGTGATTGGTTGCTAGGCGATCCTGGCAACCCATCACCAGCATGTTATGAAATGTTAACTCCCACAGCTCCCGCTCCCACCTTCCACCCAACCCTATGCCGTCTCCTGATCTCCACTCTGCTGTACACACTCTGGAAGGTAGAAAGTGGTGCCTACACACCACTCTGTGAATGTGGGGGGGGATGATCTGAAGGGGACAGAGGAGACACTGTTGTAGGGAGGACAGAGGACTACAGTGGGGGGGATCGGAATGAGAAATTAACAAAGAACACTGCTTTGGGGGGTGGGGTGGCAGAAGACACTGCTTTTAGGGAGCAAAGGGGCAGAGGACACTTTGTGGGGGGGGACAGAGGATACTGCTGTGGGGGGTAGAGGACACTACAGTGGGGGGGTGATGTGAAGGGGCAGAAGACACTTTTTTGGGGGGTACAGGACACTACAGTGGGGGGAAGTGATGTGAAGGGGCAGAAGACACTGTTTTTGGGGGGTACAGGACACTACAGTGGGCGGAAGTGATGTGAAGGGGCAGAAGACACTGTTTTTGGGGGGTACAGGACACTACAGTGGGGGGAGGTGATGTGAAGGGGGCACTAAGGACACTGCTTAGTGGGGGCACTACTGTGGGGGGCAGAGAACACTGCTATGGGGGCAGAGGACACTACAGTGTTATGTGAAGGGGCAGAGGACACTGTGCTGGGGGGGTACAGAACACTATGTCTACATCCTTTTATTGGGAGCGTGATAGTTGTTTTTTCTTTAAGGTCGCCGCCTAGTACCCCCCACCCCCCTGGGGATCTTTGCTTTCCTCCATGTTGTCCAGGTAGATCTCATCCTTACAAACGGTTGCCTGCGAAGAAATCATTTAGGACGAAACGCGTCAGCCGGAGCCAACATTCGTGATGT
Source organism: Aquarana catesbeiana (assembly GCF_042186555.1). Lineage (NCBI taxonomy): Eukaryota > Metazoa > Chordata > Amphibia > Anura > Ranidae > Aquarana > Aquarana catesbeiana. The sequence continues at coordinate 8,811,015 of NC_133333.1, read as the reverse complement.
CATCATGCAATCAGAGTCCGAAAGTGGCCCACTTTACTCCCAGGACCTGCTTTGTCTACTACATGCGCTGTCTGTTTTTTACTTATGCGAGTATTCTGATATATTTTAGTAAAATTTACCTGATGGCTTCACGTTATGTGGCACCCTTGACTTTTTTTTTTCAATGAGTATATTTTACAACTGGAGGGTGACCAGTAGACCTGAGAGGGATTAACATTGTACCTTGTGACGGGAACTCCTTTACATTAAACACTATTCGACCTTTCTTTTAAAGAGGGTCAGTTCTTTCTGGTAAGCATGTATGATTCAGCAGACAGTGGAGGAACAATGAGGTTGAATAACTAAAATTAAAATCTGGTGCAGCTGTGCATGGGAGCCAATCGGCATTTAACATGAACTGAACAATTTAATTTGTTCAGTTAAGCTTTGACAAACAAACCTGGAAGCTGATTGGTTTCTATGCAGAGTTGCACCAGATTTTGCACTCTCCAATTTTAGTAAATTGACCTCATTGTGGTGAGGTGTTCCACAATTTGAAGAGCTGCACTTCTTTTCAGCTGCACTTAATGGAAAGATCTAGTTCAAGCTGTGTCACATTTTTGTTGGACGGTGAACTTGCATTGTGAACATGAGAGGACTTGTTTTTTTTTCTTTATTCTTTGTTTTTATGCACATTTGAATTTATCTTTATTTGATAATTTTTTTTTATGTTTTATTCAATTGGTTATTATATGAGATATTTTGAGCTTAGCACTTGTTTATGTGAATTAAGCGTGCAATTCGGCTGGTTACGAATTGAAATCCGGACAACATTTTCCAAAAAAAATGTATCCGAACAGTAATGAATTTCAACAAATCCAGAATAAATTGTACTAAAACGAAATCGAACATGAAATTGAATTCAAATTTGAAAAACAAAATAAAGAATTTTTAAAAGAAAAAAAAAAAAGAAAATTAGTTTGAATTCAAATTTGAAAACTAGTTTGAATTCAAATTTGAAAATGAAGTTGATTTTGAAAATGAATTTGAATTCAGATTCGAAAATGAATTTGAGTGAAAATTTTAATTTGAATTTGAATTAAAAAGATTAATTTGAAATGGAAGCATATCGCAATAAATACAGTAAGTTATAAAAGGGAAATAGGATGATGATTCCTACTTAGGCTGCTTTATATAATAGAATGGAAAAGAATAGAATAGAGTAGAATAGAATCTAAACGAAAGAAATAGAATAGAATAGAAAATAAAAGAATAGAATAAATTAATATAGAATGAATATAGCAATCTTTCGAAACCGAATTTTGTTTCGAAAATGAAAAATATTTGAAATGAATCTGAATATACTAAATGAATCCAAAAACAAATCATTTTAACATAACGAATAAGACAAAACAAAATGATTAACTTAATGAAAGAATCAAAGAATAGACTAGAAAATAAAAGAATAAAATAGAAAAGAATAGAACAAAAAATAAAAGCATAGAATAGAAAATAAAAGAATAGAATAGAAAAAAAAATAGAAAAGGATAGTAAAAAAAATGAATAGATTAGAATTTAATAGAATAGCATATAATTGAATAAAATAGAACAATTATAGCCATCTTCTTAAATTCAAATTTAGAAATTCAAAATTTGAATTTTAAAACTTTTTAAATTTTTTTTAAACTTTTTAAATTCAAAAGTTAGAATTTTGAAATTCACATTTCAAGTCGATTTGAAAAAAAAAAAAAAAAAAAAAATATATATATATATATATATATATATATATATATATATATATATATATATATATATATATATATATATATATAATTTTTTATTTTTTTTTATATCTATGCTTTTATTTTTGTGATAACAGGATCTTTTTAAGGAAAAAAAATGTATCTACAAAAAGATCTGCATGATTAACCTCCGAGGGGCGGAGTGAAACGTGTTGGGGCATGGCCTGGCGGGAGCTCTGTCCTCATGGCCTGGCGGGAGCTCATTCACCACTGGGTCTGTATTGATGTACAGTTTCATGGGATCTACTCTTTACCTAGGCCCAAACCTTCATAAAAGACTCACCTTTACTGCCCACTGTACTCCTCTACTCACGGTGATCTCATAGTCATCTACAACAACCTTCAACGCCCGCATTCCAAGAAACGGACCTTCCCCGAAAGCAAGGCTCTCCGCAATAACTGAAAAGTTTCTGAGCTCCACGTTTGTGCTGCAGACATCAGTCAGAATATAGGAACATGAGCCCTGGAGGCTGTAGCTAACACCATCAAAGGAGATGAAATGACTGTTGCTAGCGGCAAGACAAGTGCCCGTGATCTTGTTGTGACAACCAACGGCTCCATCGACCACTCTGCATTCTTCATTTGGCCCACAGGATGCGTCCTCACACTGGACTTGTCCATTCTCCCCACACTCGCATCGCTCATTGCATTTTTGAGCTGAGTAGAAGACCTCGCCTTTTTGGTAGTAGCTATTGTTGTAGTCGCAGCCACAATCAAAGATAGGGACACAGGTATCTCCACTGAGGACGAAGCCGTTGTCACAATAGCATCCTTCGGTACATGACCTTACACAGTCGGAAGCAGAGATCAGGTTGGAGCAGGTGGTATGGCAGCCAGGCCCACAAAGCTCATAGTGGCTGTTTGGTGGGCAAGTTGGTTCTGAAAGAAAAATAAAATGTTTTTTATTTTCTCAGGCTTAATTATTTTTCACATTTCAAGGCCAGTTTTTACCCGAAACTGGAACATAAGTACAGAGTGGGCACCAGCAACTCTAGTGTTGAGTGTTGAGTTTCCCTAACAATATATTGGGTCTCCAACCTCTAGAAAAAAGATGTCACTTTCCTCAGTAGCTAGGTTCTCCAATTATATGTTCAACCTACAATAAGAGGAATCCTTTGCGCCCTAGGCGCAGGACCAGCTACTTACACCCCCCCCTCAAAAAAAAAGAATAAAAACTTCAAAAATGTTTAAAACAAAATCTTTTATAAAAAAGCATATGATTTGTAGCCCTAGTCCTAGTCAAAACCACTGATAACTTTTGATCTCAAGGGTTCATGCCGGGACTTGTAGTCCTTCACTAGTTAGGGTGGGGTGTCCCATCCTCAGACTTTACCATATTATGACCCGTTGGGGGTGGCAGCAATATATATATATATATCACTCATATTCAAGTGTTCTTTCCATGATATAGAAGTAAGAGTATTGTGAGTTAGATAAACTTCAAAAGAAAACATTTTACTAAATTCCCATGCTAAACGTTCTGGTTAGTCAAATCCATAAATGATTGGTCACTTACCACAGACCGTGCCTTTCCTCCATTCCTTAATTTGAACCCCTTTTTCTTGACACTCAGTGACATATCGAGCAATGGCCGCACATGTAGCCGAATATCGTCCTTCGTACTGACAGCTGTCAAATACGCAGTCGGTGAAATATGATGTTGGGTCAAGGGTCTCCTTACACTGACTGAGAGGTCCATCTTCCAGTGTGAGAACACCACAGTATTGTTGGCCGGAGTATTGCTGTGTCTCTTTGTTGCTGCACTCTGTACATTTTCCCACACAGCCCACTTTGCATTCAGGGACATCGCCCACTTTATACCTGTCTTCAAACTTAATTCCATCACTTTCGTTGACATCGGGGGTCAAGTCATCGAGTGGATCTTGGTTGTAGTTTCCACACAGACCACAAAGGGCATTGGCATAGGTATTAGGCACCATGACACGGCCATAATTGTCCCAGTTGTAATTCACAGTAACTTCAAAATCGGTTCTGACAAAAGCATGTTCTCCCTTCATAAATACCTTGATTGCGTTGGACTCCACGGAATATGGAATGAAATGGGCAACTCCATCAACCTGAAAGAAAGAGTATTAGATAACTTAAAGAAAGATGGCTTGATAACGTAAAGCATAGCTCCCAACTGTCCCTGATTTCGAGGGACTGTCCCTGATTTGGAGGGACTGTCCCTGATTTGGAGCAATGTCCCTCTGTCCCTCTTTCCCCCTCATTTGTCCCTCATTTTGGTCTGATCCATAGATTTGTATATAAAATGCACTTTTTATCCTTCAAAAAGTGTTTCCCAGTGCTAAATCTTTCATCCGATTTCTAAATGGCTGCATTTGTACATTTTAAAAGCCAATATAAAGGAATATTAGTGGTAGAAAAAAGTCCCTGTGGATTTAATTAACCTTTTTTTTTGGTTAATTCTCCTTTAAGGGGGTGTGGCAGGGGGGTGTGTCCTACGCCTACATACGTTTGTTAGTAGGTGTCACTCATTCACCATCTAAAAATGTTAGGAGGTATGCGTAAAGAGGAACTGCAATCTGCTCACATAATTTGTAATAAAAACATCTTTGCCGTGCTAAAGCTTCCCTCCAACCACTTTGCATATTATTTTATATATACTGTAAATTCTGTACTTGCCAGATAGGCTGCAGAAATCTCCCTCCACTGAGTCTAGCTGCAGCCATTTTAACTGTGGGCAGCTGAAACTGCTGCCTGTTCACTTCCTGGATTTACACAGACACATACCTCCAGCTCTGCAGCTCTCATTAGCCCTCTTATGACTCACCACCCCTCCCTTCCTGACAAATTCTCACGAGAGTGAGAGAGAGAGAGCTGGGCATGATGTCATAAGCCTAGGCTAATGACCAGACAGGAAACAGGAAGTGGGCTGTATAAGGGATTTACTGGCAGAAAAATAAAATGTTTTACTATCCAAAGTTTAAACAACAACAAGAGCAGAAGATTTAATAGATGGAAAGATGAAAAAATGACCGAAGGTCCCCTTTCAATAGCACTACATGAGAATGTTGATAATCACATGTTATTACATTTCAGATGTAGATCCAAAGCAAATGAGATAAAAAAAAGAACACTTTGGGTTTAGTTTACTAAAGCTGGAGAGTTAAAAAAATGGTGCAGCTCTGCGTAGAAATCTATTTCCAGGTTTTTTGTTTTGTTTTTTTTTTTTTTGTCAAAGCTTAATTGAACAAGCTGAAGTCAGGAGCTCTCTCCAGTTTTATTAGATCAACCCCTTTATCTGTTATCCATTTTTATTGGAAGCATGAAGGGAAGCAAAATCATCAACATCCAAATATTTATGGAGAGCCCACAAGTGCACTTTCACACTGAGGCGCTGGGGGCGTCGGCGGTAAAGCGCCGCTATTTTTAGTGGCACTTTACCATCGTTTTAGTGGGGCTTTTCGGTTGCTAGCGGGGCGCTAAAGGGTTAAAAGCTCCCTAAAAGCGCCTGCAAAGTGCCGCTGCAGCGGCGCTTTGCCGGCGCTCCAGCAGCGCTGCCCGTTGATTTCAATGGGCAGGGGCGCTGTAGGAGCGGTGTATACACCGCTCATGCAGTGCCTCAAAGATGCTGCTTGCAGGACTTTTTTTTTAGCGTCCTGCCAGCGCACCGCTCCAGTGTGAAAGCACTCGGGCTTTCACATTGAAGTGAGAGGGGAGGGGCGCTTTACAGGCGCTATTTTTAGCGCTATTTTTAGCGCTATAGCGCCTCAGTGTGAAAGTAACCTAAAATTACCCTGATCATGATGGCCCATAAATTGGATAAAAAACATACATCCATGAAAAACATGGATTTTCCTTCCTGATTATTAGCCTCCCACAGTATTCTTATCAAAAGTTAATCCTAAAGCCGGCCATAGACGATTCGAATCGAAGTCAGTTCAGCAGGAACCGGCCGAGATTCGAACCATGTTGGGCAGACTGAATTTACCCAAGTTGATTGATCGATCTACTTGGGTACAACCAGCCTGCTGGATTTTACGTGCGATTATTGCCAGTGGCTGTTATATCCGCTAGAAATAATCATTGTGTTTTCCCGGCGGGAATAGCCCCCCCCCCCCCTGCTGGGAGAACACAATGGCTTTACAGCAGGGATTCCCCTGTTAACACGTCTGTGTTGACAGGGCAATCTAGCAAATTTCTTTCCTGCAACTTGTGATTGCAGGAAATACATTTGCTCCATCTATGGCTGACCTGTGGCATAAGTGGCCTCTATAGATAGATCTGTATATATTGTACATTTGGATACCAACCTGCCCAAAAAATCATCCCTAACTGCTTGCCGACCGGCTCACGCCGATATACGTCGGCAGAAGGGCACGTGTAGGCAGATTAACGTACCTGTACGTTGCCCTTTAAGAAGCGGTTTGTGGGCGAGCGCCTCCGTGAGTGTGATCGCGGGTCCCGCGGACCCGATGTCCGCGGGGATACCCGCAATCGTCTCACGGAGAGGAAGAACGGGGAAATGCTTGTGTAAACAAGCATTTCCCCATTCTGCCTAGTGACAGGACACTGATCACCGCTCCCTGTAATCGGGAGCCGGGATCAGTGTCGTGTCACACATAGCCACGCCCCCCCCCCACCCCCGCAGTTAGAATCACTCCCTAGGACACACTTAACCCCTTCACTGCCCCCTAGTGGTTAACCACTTCACTGCCAGTGTCATCTACACAGTAATCAATGCATTTTTAATTGCACCGATCGATGTATAAATGTGAATGGTCCCAAAATCATGCCAAAAGTGTCCGATGTGTCAGCCATAATGTCGCAGTCATGATAAAAAATCGCTGATCGCCGCCATTACTAGTAAAAAAAAAAATATTAATAAAAATGCCATAAAACCATCCCCTATTATGTAGACGCTATAACTTTTGCGCAAACCAATCAATAAACGCTTATTGCGATTTTTTTTTTACCAAAAATATGTAGAAGAATACATATCGTCCTAAACTGAGGAAAAAAAATGTTTTTTTTATATATTTTTGTGGGATATTTATTATAGCAAAAAGTAAAAAATAATGCGTTTTTTTTCAAAATTGTCGCTATTTTTTTTGCTTATAGCGCAAAGGTGATCAAATAACACCAAAAGAAAGCTCTATTTGTGGGGAAAAAAGGGCGTCAATTTTGTTCGGGAGCCATGTCGCACGACCGCGCAATTGTCAGTTAAATCGACGCAGTGCCAAATCGCAAAAAGTACTCGGGTCTTTGGCCAGCCAAATGGTGCGGGGCTGAAGTGGTTAAAGAAGTAAAAATAAAGAAGAGTAACAACACCAAAGGACTTGAGGTCAAGTTTAATATTTATTAAAATAAAACAATCCAGAACATTCCATAGACTATATGTCGCCAATGTGTTTGGTAACATACTGTATACGGAATATTCTTGACTTTTTTAATTGAATAAATCCAATATTTGGACTCAAATCTTTGGTTGCTAATGCTCCTTTTTATGTTCTTCATTGGCAATTTAGAGTTATGCCTTAGAACCCTCTGTAAGTGTGGAAGCCCTTCCAGTGTGCAACATCAAACTTGGGATCCAGCGCCACAAATCAACTCATCCTGCTCACAATTTCTTGAAGGAAAGTCTACAAAAAAGTGATATTCTAGTTAAAGGTTCAGTTTGGTGGGCTGATTCACCTTCTGGCTTTTTATATACCTTGTGAAGTCTAAAAAGTGAAATTCCCTTTGCCAAAGCTGTTGGTTCTGTTCATGTCTACATTTGCTTATTGTATCCTCCCACCTAGTTTTAGATGTTTCCACTCACCCTGTCAAATTTTTCACAATATAATATCAAAGGAAAAATTCAACTTTTTTTGTAATAGACGTGGCAAGTGTGAAGACCTGGAAAATCAACTGACAAAATCTCTCGACCAAAGTCAGCAGATGCTTACTTAAAATACATTGTGGTTTTTATAGAGTAAGTTATAAAGTAAGATTATTATCTTTCAATACCTGTAAATTTTCCACATAGACTTAGCAAAGCATAAAAGAAAAATTAAGAATTTAAAATATTTCAGTTAAATGCTTACCAAAACCCTCTTTGGATAGTCCCGGGTAAGCGTTATGGTGTGGTTGTATACTTCCAAGGTCAATGACTTTGTGTAGGACACAGCTTTGCTGCCCCTCTTATCATTCTGAATTTTGACATTGAAAGGGGTAAGATTTGGATCTGGGACGCACAGACTGGTTAGCTGGTAGATGCAGGTACCCATGAAGTTGTATTTCTTGCCATCGAATGTAGTGTAGTGTGGGTCACCGGTGCTGACACATGTGGAGTAACTCACAGGGTAACAGTCCCTGATTCCATTTCTCAACATACACCTTTCATTGCTCTGACATGTCGCCTCTTCGCAAACCACCATGCCCAGATTTGGGTCACACTTGCAGCCCACTTTGCATTTATCATCAGACCAAAATTTTTGGTTGGCCTGGTAATATACCCCGTTGTGGAGGCAACCGCACGTTTTGACATCAATGCAATTTCCGCCACTCAAGATATATCCTTCGTTACACTGGCAAGTCTCCACACAAGGATCTGTACATCTATCTGGGGCGTTTCTGTCAAAGCAGCTGGCTGGACAAGCACCACCACAATATTCATAGCGGCTGTTCTCAGGACAGACCATATCTGGGGGAAAATTGAACAAAGACCTTTTTAAAAAAATAAATTTTTCTTTGAAACACAACCACACCCAACATACATGTTCCTATGAATGTAGTAAAGCAGGGTTCATTTTACAACTTGGTCTTCACAGCCTCCAGAGACGTGAGTAAGGTCTACCTCCACCTTTTCTATGGATTGTAACAGGCCAAGCTACAAGGTATGACTAAAAAAACTTTTGGTCTATGTGGGACAAGGGAGGGGGGATACTAAATGACTCCAACTTTGTATTCAGTATTTGTAGTTCCTTATACAGATGCCCACCAAGTTTTCTGAAAATATGATTGTTCCTCTATTCTCTACAGGTCTATGCAAATTGGAAACTTAAGTGGATGTTCATGCAAAAACTAACTAAGGCTAAACCTACTCCCACCCCCATTCTAAACTTATTCCATCTAACTCTGTAAAGAAAAGATCTGTATACATACCTTTTCTGAAGTTGCTCCAGTCCAGTCAAATGGTCTCTCCAGCGGCGGCTTCTGTGTAGAGAAGAGATAGCAGACATCTGCTGCAAATGCCTGGGAGATGAAGTCACCCATAGACTTACTATGGGACATGAGTTGTCAGCTGCCCCTCCTCTACACAGAAGCCAGCTGATCATGGGATCAGACCAGAGCAGCTTCAGAATAGGAAAGTGTCACGGGTTTACAGGGTTAGATAGAATAGGTTTAGTATCTACCCCTAAGGTTTAGCCTTAGGTTTTGCCTGAACATCCATTTTAAGCTCCTAAAGGGATTGCCACTCTACATGACCAGCCCATACTGTCAAAGGGTAAGGAGCGGCCTCAGCCTATGGTTCTCCTCTAAGCCACGCCCCTTGAGGCATTTCCACCCTGCCCATCGGGGCTTAATCATAGGGAATCCTATGATTAAGCCCTGGGGGGGGGATGCATCAGAGGGCATAGCTTAGCAGAGACCCTAGGCTGATGCTGCTCCTTACCTTTTGACAGTACGGGCTGGTCATATAGAGTAGCAATTCTTACACACACATGAGTGCTTTTCTGGATCAGCACATGGATACGCCAGCACCCTACTTAACCCCGAAGAATCGGGAAAGAGGCTCCTTTCCTTCTTAGAGTGGCACCACAAGCAGTGGTCACCTAGACAAGGTCACCTAGATCTCAGGGTGAAGATGCCAAACTGTATCAGATATATCAGCATTCTGTGTCAGCAAGAATCCTCTCCCCCCCAAAAAAAGTGGGCACTAATCTGCATGATTACCCCCAAGCATAAATTCAACCTCCTCCCAGTACAAATCTGCCCCCTGCTTAAATCTCTGCCCCCTCAACCCCCCAAATCCCCTCAGCACATATGCCCCCACCCCAAAGAAAAAAAATCACCTCTCCTAGCACAAATCCTCTGCCCCTCAAATTTCCTCTCTGCATACACATTCTCTCACCCTCTACACCATATCCCCTCCTAGCAGAAATATACCCCCTCCTAGCATAAACACTTCCCAATCATCCATACTAGCACAAATCCCTGCCCCCCCCACACCCTAAAAAAAAATTCTTCTCCTAGCACAAATCCCCTCCCCTCTCTACCATATCACCTATTCTAGCACAAACCCCCTCAAATCGACCCATCTAGCAAAATCCTCATCTCCAATCCCCCTCCCAGCACAAATTTACCATAATCACCACTCTTAGCGCATGCACCTAAATTTCCCCTCTTAGAACAATTCTTACCCCCTGCTGCACCCCAAATTCCTCCTCCCAAAACACACATTCCCTCTCACTGCCCCCCCCCCCACCTCACATGATATCAGTGCCCAGGGCAGCCACCTCTCCTGACCACCTCCTGGCCACAAGCTATGTTTACCAGGCACCAGGGATTTAAATGACTGAGTCCAGAAAGTAGAGGGTGACCCTGGATGATGCTTGAACAAAAATGGTTCCATCCTTCTAGAGAGAAAAGCAGATGAAGGCATTGTCAGGGGGGAGTACAGGGATCTCTGTGAGAGGTAATATATGCTTGTAATTGTTATTTGACACATTACTCAGAAGGCATACTGTATATCTGATGCTAGAACCACTTAAAAAAAGAAAATACAAAAAAAGATGGAATTATCATATAAATAGCCATGGGAAAATTCTAGAACATCTTCCAATTTTTGCTAAATCTACTTACTGCATCCTGTAGCGTTCCTCCAGTTAGGAAGTTCCACTCCTTGCTTTCGGCAAGCCGTGGCATAGGACTCATAAGCCTGACAGAGGCCACCTCCGTTGTGGGTACAGACGTCTTTCACACAGCTGCTGAAGTATAATGTGGTGCTGACGTTAGCGTGACAACTACTGAAAGGTCCATCATCATCCTCGATGACACCGCAAAAGTCTGCTCCTTCAAAAATGTTTTTTAAGGTTTCATTGCATTCTACACAGTTTCCTTGACAGCTGTCTGAGCAGAAGATATCATCGTCAATGACTTTCCATGACTTTGCCCACTTAGTAATGGCAGTGAGTTGCTTCATGTCAGGTGACATCTTGTCATCACGAGGATTATTATTAAAGTTTCCGCAGAGACCGCCCATTGCCCCATAGTAGCTGCTGGGTAGAGTGATTTCCACTTGCCAGACATAGTCATAGGCCACTTTAAGGCCGAACTGAGTTTTCAGGGTGGCATACACACCGGTTTGGGTTATGGTGAGTTTATCATTTAGCAAACTCAGAGGGAGTAATGTAATTTCACCATTTACCTAAAAATGGGAAGGAAAAACAGATTTAACTTGGTGCATGATTACCATATGAGCCCCTTTCCTGGTAACAGACTCCATTTTGAGGTGTCTGTCCCCAGAAAGCATGTGTACCCATCACTGTCCCCTGAGGGGGTTGGTGGTTGCACAGTACACATCATATTGTGCAACCACCAACCCCTCAGTCGGAATATGCTAGCACCACTGCAGACTTTTGCACTTTTTTATTCTTGATACCTTCAAGGAGTTAGGCTTCTCCTAACTATGCATGCATGTCTTGGAGCCTCCTATTTAAATTCCATTTTTCCTTTCTACTTTGAAAATCTGCCTCTTTTTTTCAAAAAGTCTCTGGCCAATTGTTTAATGCCCTGTACACATGATCAGACATTCCGACAACAATATCGTGGATTTATATCTGACGGATGTTGGCTCAAACTTGCCTTGCATACACACGGTCACACAAATGCTGTCGGAAATTCCGGACGCCAAGAACGCGGTGACGTACAACACGTACGACGAGCCGAGAAAAATTAAGTTCAATAGCCAGTGCGGCTCTTCTGCTTGATTCCGAGTATGCGTGGAATTTTGTGCGTCGGAATTGTGTACACATGGTCGGAATTTCCGAGAATGGATTTTGTTGTCGGGAAATTTGAGATCCAGCTCTCAAATTTTTGTTGTCTGAAATTCCGACAGCAAATGTCTGATGGAGCCTACACACGGTCGGAAATTCAAGCTCACATCGAACATTTGTGGTCGGAAATTCCGATTGTGTGTACGGGGCATTAGGGTGTTAGAAATGGGGGAGGGAGATCCTGGGAGGGAGATGTTGTGTGCGTGACTACAAATGTGAGCATGATTTTGGGGGGTGTGACTTAAAGTGGGCATGGTCAGTAGGGTATTCATGGATTTCATTTTGAAAATCTGGTAACCTTAATTTGATGTCATATTAAAAGTTAATCTAAACCATGACTTCTCAGTCATGGCACCCTTTGAAAGTAAGTAAGATCTCAAGGCAAACAAAACCAAAGAAAATTCCCAGCTCAACTTACCGACCAGCCTGCAACCAACCAAATTATCCTGTCTAACGGTATGTGTTAAAAACATGGGGTTTAGTTTGCACACATTTTCAAAGACATGCATACTGTAAGTTGTAGAGCCCCTTCACGGCACCCCAGAATTATCTGCAACTCCTAACTCTAAATTTTGAAAGCCTCCACCGTGGAAGCACATGCATTATGATGGATAGGTAGAGGGCAGGTGAGCCTGGAGGGAGCCCACCCGTCAAAGGCACAAAATATCTCAAGGCACCCCAGTCTAAAAAGGGGTCACCCAGAAGCTAACCCTTCTTATATTTCATATTGGAGTTCTCACCCCCTCCCCCGCACCTCCAACCTCCAACCGCATCAAATTCCTCACTCCCCACCTTTCAAATTAGAGTCCTCCGCTCCACCCCCCCCCCCACGTTACATCAGAGTCCTCAGTCCCCCCATTCTTTCACATCAAAGTCCTCAATTCCACCTCTTTCACATCAGAACCTCCATTACCCCTCCCATTCATATCTGAGTTGGGACTCGGGAGGAATTGTGCCCCATCATTGGTATCAGTGGAAGGAATAGTACCCCATCTCTGGTGTCAGTGGAAGAAACAGAGCCCCATAGTTGGTGTTAGTGGGAGGAATAATCCCCCATCATTGGTGTCAGTTCCCAGCCCCCCTCCCCTTCACATTAGAGTCCTCAGTTACCCCCCTTTATAGCAGAGTCCTAAGTCCCCCCCCCCCCCCCTTTTACACCAAAATCCACTAGGCTCACATCAGTACCCTCCCCCCTTTTTTTCTATCAAAGCCCTCAGTTGACACCCCCCCATTTCACGCTAGAGTCCTCAGTTCCCCCCCTACCCTCTTCCCAAGAGAACTTCATCTTCTGGCCTTCACCACACACTATAGTGCTGCTGTGGCAGTATGGCAGTGGGCAGGAGGCAGAGTAGGTCTAGAATTAGGCTGACTCCTGAACCTTTCTGAATACTGGGGCTGTCCTGAGCACTGCCCGCCCTGGAAGGAACTGAGCAGCGCTTTTAGATCATTTCCCTAAGCCCCTGCACATAGAGCTGTCCACCCAAAGGTCTGTGAGTGGGGCTAGGTGTGGCTGTTCACTGATAGGTCTATCAACAGTGTTAGTATCTAAGCAGCTATAGCAGCAGCAAAGGTGACAACCTTACAGTGGTTTCACTGCTGAAGGATATATGTAGTCACACTATCAAATAAAGTGCATATTCAATGGTTTTGCTGGCAGGATCAACAGGAATTTACAAAATGTTTTAGAGGGTACTTAAAAAAACAGAAATAAGACTAGGCAGCCTATTATTTTAAATTTTGATTGTACCTCTACGGTAAGGCTCAAATTATCACTATAAACTGTTTTCCTTCATTAAGGGGGTGAACACTTTTTATATAGCTATCTATAGTATTCTAGCGGTTCTTTTTCTATGAAAAAAAAAAACGATTAAAATGTTACATATATTGTATATTTTAATGGTTTTAAGCATCACTGGTGCTGTCTTATATCCCATTAATAAGGTCTCCAAATTTTCTAAACAGTTTACTGTGCTTCAGACGTTAGGGGGGCCAGAGGAATTGTGTCCCATCATTGGTGTCTATGGGAGGAATTGTTCCCCATTGTTGGTGTCTGTGGTTGGAATTGTGCCCCATCATTGGTTTCATTGGGAGGAGTTGTGCCCCATTGGTTTCACTGGGAGGAATTGTGCCCCATCATTGGTATCAGTGGAAGGAATAGTACGCCATCTCTGGTATCAGTGGAAGGAATAGAGCCCCATAGTTGGTGTTAGTGGGAGGAATAATTCCTCATTGTTGGTGACAGTGGAAGGAATAGTGCCCCATCATTGGGGTCAGTGGGAGGAATTGTGCCCCATTGTTTGTGTCTGTAGGGGGAATTGTTCCCTCTTCATTGGTGTCATTGGGAGGAATTGTGCCCTATCGTTGGTGTCATTGGGTGGCATCGTCCTCCACCATTGGTGTCATTGTGAGGAATTGTTCCATCTTTATTGGTGTCATTGGGAGGAATTGTGCCCTATAGTTAGTGTCATTGGGAAGAATTGTGCCCCATTGTTAGTGTCATTGGAAGGAATTGTGCCCCATCGTTAGTGTCATTGGGTGGAATTGTGCTCCATCAATGGCGTCATTGGGAGGAACTGTGCCCCATCGTTAGTGTCATTGGGTGGAATTGTGCTCCATCAATGGCGTCATTGGGAGGAACTGTGCCCCACTGTTGGTGTCATTGGGAGGAATTAGACACTATCGTTGGTGCCATGGGAAGGAATTGTGCCTTATCATTGGTATCACTGGATGAAATAATGCCCCAAGGGCCGGATAAAACAAAGCACCACATCCGGCCCCCGGGCTGCAGTTTGGAGACCATTTGTTTAGTTCAATGTGAGATGGGACCTAAATCATATGGGATTCCAATTGTTGTATCCAACAAGTGCAACCTGATAGACTATAATTATAACCCAGCACATGCTATATACCTTTTGCAATTTAAAACTAAATGTTTAAAAATCTATGATGGCACTTTGGCACAACAGAAATTAAGAGGCACCCTACATCAAAGAGATATTCTTCATTTCTATTTTTATTTCGATGGGCTTAGTCTTCCTCTAGCTTTATGGTGACTCCAGTGGTGGGACCTGGTCATAGCTCTTGCCTCTGTTTCTGTCACCTGTGAATTTGTTTTTTAGTACCCATCCCTGAGCAGATTATTATAAAAAAAGTAAAGTTTTAAAACAAAATTACACATATGTTGCTATACTGTATATAACGTGCATGTCCACAAATGTATCATGTATTGAACACCACTCACCCGGACTTGTCCAATTTCGTCTTTTAGGATGGAGATGTTGTAGCCATAGACAAAAATGTTGACCAGTCTGACGGCGGAAGACATCTGACTCCCCCGGTTATCATTCTTTTCCTCAACGCGGAAGTACTCCAGGGTTGCATCAATACCGCGGTATTCGGCAAGAATATAAGTACAGGTGCCATGGAAGTCAAAGTTGTAGCCATCGAATGTTAAGTAGTGAGGATCTCCCCAACCAGTGCAAGAACTTGAATAATCAGGGACACAAACTGGCACATCATTGGTGCTGTCACAATGCTCCTTTTCCCTGCATGAGACTGACTTGCAAGGATCTAAAAAAAAAAAAAAAAGAAAAATCAAGAAATTCTGCATAAGTATAAAATCAAATAAAAAATTAATGAGGTTAATAAAATAATTTATAGCTTTAATTTTTATATATAAATAAAGAAAACCTGTACCCTGGAACCTGTGCTCAAAAAAATGTAAGCTGGGGGCAAAGGACTATTATTACCTGTGGTCTCACTGCAGCTGATGATTTTCCCCTTTACTGACTTCCCAGCCTTTTTTCTATACCGTGTCTCTGTGAGGAGCCGTCATCTTGGTAGAGGAGCAGGACTTTGCTTCCACATGTCAGAGTCCCCCCCCCCCCATGACTGGTTGAGGGAATATTCAAGAAGCAGCAGGAAAGGTGGAGTAAGCACATCCCCACAGGATGTACGAAGCAGTAAGATCCTTGCATTTGCAAGTCCTCAGGTACAGCTTACTCTCCAGCATGGATAACAGTGGGCATGTCAGGAAATTAATATAGCTGATACTCATTCTCATGCAACTAATGCTCATTTTCAAGGCCGGGACAAGGGGTGGGCAGGAGGGGCGGCATCCCTGAGCACTGTGGTATCATGTGAGGTGGAGGGACACCACAAGGAGATTTTTATTTGTGTTTGAAGGGGGAATTTGGGGGGGGGGGCAGGGGGTAAGTATTGTTCTAGAAGGAGAAATTTGGGGGGAATGCTAAAAGTGGCGATTTAGGGGGATTTCTGTTGAGGGGGGAAGATTTGTGCTGGGGGGCTGGATTTGGGAGGAATTTGTGCTGGGAGGGGGAAATTTGAAGTGGGGGAGAGAAGATGTGTACCAGGAGGGTAAATTTTAGGGATAGGGGATTTGTGCTAGAAAGATTGAATTTTTTTTGGGGGGAGGGGCATTTGAGCTGTGGAGATTTGGAGGATGGGGGGAGGATTTGTGCTGAGAGGGAGGATTTCAGGAGGGGGGGCAGATTTTGTACTTGTAAGAGCGGTAGTTTATGATTAGGGAATAAGCATGCAGATTAGTGCTCAGTGTTTTTGTGGGGGAAGATTTTTGCTGACACATAATGCTCATCAGAGGCAGCTCTCTAATTAGGCGAAATAGGCGGTGGCCTCAGGCCTCGCAGTCATAGGGGCCTCGCACAGCTGGCTAGTTTACCTAATTAGAGAGCCGCCCCTTCGCGCAGCAGAGATCTCCGCCATCACACAGTCCTGTATCCCCTCACTCTGCTATAGGGAGAGATAACAGGCTGCGAGTGAGACGTGTGATCGGAGCTCACATACATCTCCGGATCACAGACAGGGAGGGAGAGCCGCTCAGTAGAGCTCTGACAGATCTCCCCCCTCCCCCTGCTGCCCGCACAGCCAGACAGAAGAGGAGAGAGAGCTTCTGCTCCTCCTCCTCCCGCCCTCTCCTCCTGTGTCTGCCCCGCCCACTCTCCTCGGCAGTGTTCTCTGCTCTGCCTCAGAGAAGGGGATGTGTGGGCGGGAAGATTCAAGCTGAAGACCAGCAAAGAGAAAAGGACAAGGGGAGTCTGATCCATCCATCCAACGATCCATCCATCCATCCCTCCTGCCTCCCAGTGAGTACACTGATGTAGGGGATGCTCTTCCTTCCCTTCCGTCTCCACCCCCTTCTCTTTCTTTCTTTCTATCTATCTATCTATCTATCTATCTATCTATCTATCTATCTATCTATCTATCTATTATCTATCTATCTATCTTTCTTTCCTTCTTTCTTTCTTTCCTTCTATCTATCTATCTATCTATCTATCTATCTATCTATCTATCTATCTATCTATCTATCTATCTATCTATCTATCTATCTATCTATCTATCTATCTTTCTTTCTTTCTTTCCATCTTTCTTTCCATCTTTCTTTCTTTCCATCTTTCTTTCCATCTTTCTTTCTTTCCATCTTTCTTTCCATCTTTCTTTCCTTCCATCTTTCTTTCCTTCCATCTTTCCTTCCATCTTTCTTTCCTTCTATCTTTCTTTCTTTCTTTCTTTCTTTCTTTCTTTCTTTCTTTCTTTCTTTCTTTCTTTCTTTCTTTCTTTCTTTCTTTCTATCTATCTATCTATCTATCTATCTATCTATCTATCTATCTATCTATCTATCTATCTATCTATCTATCTATCTTTCTTTCTTTCCTTCTCCACCCATCCCCCTTTTATTTCTCTCTTTGTGACAGCCTACCAGAATAGGTAGGATCTGTGAGAGCAGCTTCCCTGTGCAGCTCTGCTTGAGAAAAATATATCTTTATTATGCCCACTCACCTACCCCCTGTACTGTCCACTCCCCTATACTGTACACTCCTAATACAGTTCATTTTCATCCCTTGAATTTTTTTTTCCCATTATGGGAGTGAGTGGGGCCTCATGTCTAAGTTTTGCCTAAGGCCTCACAAAGTCTAGAGCCACCTCTGATGCTCATACATCTTGGGGGTGGGGGTGGGGCATAGTTTGACATGTTCGCCCTGGGCTCGAGATTACTTTGTCCCGGCACTGCTCATTCTCATGCAGCTAATGCTCGTGCTCATGTTCCAGCATACAGGCAAGCTTGTGCGATTAACCAAGATGCACTGTGTGTACCGGCGCGCATTGGCGGACCCCCAATCCCATGAATGGCGCCAAGCTGCCTATTTAAAGGAGGCCCTGATGTGTGCCAATAGCTGGATGTCCTTCAGCTTCCCCGTGACCTGTGTTCCTGTGCCCCTGCTTTTGCTGACTGACCTCCCTTTGCTGACCCGGTTTGCTCCTGACCTTGCTCTGTGGATTCTGAATACTGACCTCAGCTCGCCTCTGACTGCACTCAGCCTGCTTTTCTGGTACTGACCTCCCAGCATACACGGAATGTTGGGCGGAGTTTTTGGACGTGTGGTGTCGCTGTGCATGAGGACCGTGGCCATCTTGTCGGTTTGAAACCATCAGGAACATTTCATATGACGTGCTTGTTTATATGTACTACTGTGTGAGTATATAGATGTGGTTTTGATAAATTTAAACAGTTTTGATATACTACACCATGAAGTGGTTTTGTTTTTATGCCTTTCAACATGAGGAGTGATGCCTGGATCCATGCTGGAACAGTCCGTGGTGGATTGATGTTTGGGTGTTTTTGACCACCTATAATCTAGTGGTCCAGTTGTAAGTGTAAGAGGCTTGGCTTACTGTGGTGTTGGTGGAAGATCACTGTTCATCTTTTTAGTCAAGGTTCATTCACCTATTGGGTGCCTCTAGGGATTGATGGAGGTTTACTTCATTTTTATGCACATTTAGGCGCTGCATTTCTTCACTTTAAATTAGTATATTGTTGCCCAGAATTTATGCTAGCTGCTGTCCGCTTATTGTCTTTGTAACCTAAGCGCAGTATCATTCATTTTTATACACAGAATGTTGAATAACCTAGATCAGCCTTTCTCAACCTTTACAACACAGAGGGAACCCTTGAAGTAGTTCTCCAGTCTCGGGGAACCCCTGCTAAAAATTAGAAATCTACAACTCATGATACATTAGTGTGATGGTCAGTGGGAAGAATGGTCCTTACACTTGTGGTCATTGGGAAGAATTACCTCCTTACAGATAGCTAAAAAGATTAATGGTGTCGGTGGGAACTTATCCGAGAGGCAGAAATGGCCCAATGCTGAGGGAGCCCCTAGCAGCCTCTGGAGGAACCCTAGGGTTCCACAGAACCCTGGTTGAGAATCACTGACCTAGATATTCCCTTTTATAACGTTTTTTAGAGGTAACATTTTGTTTAAAACATACAGTAATTTTGGCCGATGTTCTGTAATTTTTAACCTTATTCAACTATGTAATTGTGACATCGAAGGACGCCTTACCCTTGTTGACACATTGGACTTGTCCATTCAATATTTTACAGATCTCATCAGAGCCACAGCCGTACTCTATGCACTGCATCACACGGTGAGAATTACAAGTACAGGCCTGGCTGCAATCTTCAGAAATGACGGTCTGATTCACCTGTGAAAGAGCAGGACACTCGTAAAACTCTCTGGAATGAAATGCAGTTGCAGCAAGACTTTTATAATGCAATGAATCTTGTGTAAGAAAACTGTGCAAAGGGTACTGGTCTCATCCTTCTGGATTATTATGTCAAGCCATCCAAGGGACCCATGGCCAAGCTAGCCTTTTTTGTTGCTACAGAATTAATGTGGTTATGAAATTATTGACTTCAAGGTAGGTGTGTCACTGCCATATGTGAAGATGAAATCATTACTCTTAGAGATGCAAGGACTTTTCGTCCAAATTTCTTCAGGATGAGAATGCGAAAATCAGAGCGAGAGGAAACTGTGTGATATGTCTTGTTTAAAATAGGTACTTAGATAATACTTACTATTACTATACTTACTATACTAATATTTTATTCGTTTTTGGAACAGAGAGATAATTATACCCCTCAATACTTATTCTGAGTCCAACCTCTACCAGTATTTCAAACCCTTATGAAGAGGGTGTTTGTTTGACCTCTGAAATGTGTTGACTATACAATGGATCAGAAAGGGATTATTTTATTCCAATTAACAAGATATTTGGACTCTCAGTTTGGATGAGGTACATCATTTTTGTCTCAGTGAAGATTCAGTTCAGCAGCCCACATGTGGACTGGGAAACCCATAAGTATGGCATGTGCAATCAGAGAACCTGTACATTACATTATCACTACAGTAAAGAAGCTGTCAGAGGTTATGTGGAGTTCTCAGCTGATCACTCTGAAGAATTAAGGGGAGGTTGGACTCAGTAAACTTCTGACCCCAGACAAATGGTGTCAGGATTGGGATCTGAACCCACAACCTCTGCTGCATCTGGAAGTAGCGCTTCTTGCTAAGCCACTTGAGATGCTGTACATCATCCTGTCTGATTTTTTGGACAATCTTGCCTTGTGCCTTGTCTCTGGTGAACCTTAAACTCCTTGCACTTCCAACTTAAGCCATGCTTTTGCACTTCCTGTTTGCCAGATTATTGTGCTTTCTCCAGCCGATATCTTGCTCCTTTGCATACCTGAAATTGCCCTTATCTTCACTACCACTCATTACCAACCTTTGCCTTGATCCTCGACTATGCTTCCCCTTGATCCCAACCTGCAACCACTTATTACTGACCTTTGGCTTGTTTACTGACTTCACTTCTGCTTGATCCCAACCTGCTATATCTGCTACTGAATCCCGGCTTGCTCACCTCCTGGTGGGGCTATCCTAAGGACTGCAACCTGGTACTAACAAACAACAAAACCAATCTCCACCATTAGGAGCTCTGGTGAATACTGGTTAGTGCTTAAACCCTGCACCACGGGTGAGCCCGTGTCATCCACCAAGGTGACTTGCTTGTGTACTTATCCAGCTGAACGGTGGGAGCCTCTCTACTGATAAGGCTACTGGTCTCCAAGCCTGACCCCTGACTGTGACCAATAGACTTGGGCATAATGACAAGGTAAGTGTCCTGAGGCATTCTTAATTAAAATGCATGTTCCTGGGTTTTCCATTGGAAGGAGTTGAGATTATTGGGAATTCTCGTCTGCAGAATTGTAGGTTTTGGAAAGGAGAGTTACTTGCAGCCAAAGTGATCTGCAAAGTGGTCTTGCCTGGAGTCCAAAATCAACGCTGAAATAAAAATTAGAGGAACTATGCTATACACTGTGTTCCCGGTGTCCACATAAATAGAACATTTTCATACTTGACCAGAAAGGGCTTTTAATGGTATCATAACTGGGTTTCAGTTTGTTCACAGCAAGTTGAGAATTCATACCTGATAGAATGTGCCATTCAAGGTGCATCTGTCACAGACGGTAGGGGTCACGCAACGGCCGTTTTGGAAAAGGTATCCAGTATTACACTGGCAGCCCTCAGAGTAGGTGGTTGGGCAGCTGATGATGTCATAGAGGGAGGAGCAACTGGTAGAGCAGACGTCGGCTTGAAACTCGTAATGGCTGTTCTCCTCAGAGCAAGTGTACGCTGAAACATAAAGGTTAAGAAAAAGTTATTGCTTTTATTTTTTTTTATATTTATTTATATATTTATTTATATTTATGACCACAAATAAACCCTATTGTATGTATCAATATTCAAAGGTAGGCAAAATATAAGCTTGTTGTTCAATTTTGACACATTCAGCATAAAATTTAAAGATGTGTGTCTTTATAAGGTGTATTTTAATTGAATATTGAATTCTCTCCACCTTTTTTAACTGCTTGTGTCCAGTTAGGAATATTTTCTCATAGTTCCTGTCCTAGAGACACAACAGGAAGTAAATGGGATTCTCTACAAAATGAGCTAAGCCCCCCTCTTAGACCAGGGGTCTTCAACGTTTTCAGTACAAGAGCCATTTTGAATATGTTATAGATATTCGCTGCTGAAAAAAATCCCTATCAGAGTCCCCCCATTACATGGGGGGTGGTTGAAGTAGGGACCTTAAGCTGCGTATATTAAGGAGACCCTAGCTGTGGGCTGGATAAAAGCTTGTAGTGGGCCGGATGTGGCCCACAGGCCATAGTTTAAAGACCCCTGTCTTGGACAGTTGGCACTGGGATCAGCGCCCACATCAGAACATTTCCCCTCATCTCCTGACAACTGTACAATTTTTTATTTTCCATTACTTTCTGCCCTGTGTAGTTGGCCAGCTGCTCCCCATTCCTCCTTACCCTCAACTAAGTGCTTTCTTAAAGTGGTCCTAAAGGCAGAAGGTTTTTACCTTTTGCATGCAGCTCCCCTTATACTTACCTAAGTCCAATCTCTGTCCAGGCTCTCGATTCAGGCTCTCTCTGCTCTCTCACTCCTCATTGGCTCAGAGACAGCCGCAGAAGCCATTGGCTGCTGTCAATCACAGCCAATGAGGAGGGAGCAGGATGCGGGGCTAAGATCTACTTTGTGTGTCAAGGAGCCAGCATGCACAAGTGCCCCCATAAAAAGTTGCTTGCTATGAGGGCACTTGGCGGGTGAGAGGGGCCAGGAGTTCCGGCAGGGGACCTGAGAAGAGGAGGACTGGGGCTGTTCTGTGCAAAACCATTACAGAGCAGGCAAGTATAACATGATTATTGTTTTAAAGAAAATGTAGGTTTAGAACAGCGGTCTCCAGATGTGGCCTCCCGCTGACACAAACAATGGGGCATAATTCCTTTGACTGACACCAGCAACGGGGCACTATTCCTCCAAAGTGACACCAACAATGGGGCATAATTCCTTCCACTGACACCAACGATGGGGCACGATTCCTCCCACTGACACCAGCGATGGGGCTTTGTTCCTTCCACTGACACCAATGATTAGTCTCTATTCCTTCCACTGACACAAATGATGGGGCACTATTCCTCCTACTGATATACTGTAACAATGTGGCACTATTCCTTCCACTGACACAAATGATGGGGCACTATTCCTCCCACTGACACCAATAATGGAGCACTATTTCTCCCACTGATATACTGAAACGGGGCTCTATTCCTGCCATTAGTACCAATGATGGGGCATTGTTTACTGTCACTGATGTTGGAGCAAGTTTGGAGACCCCTGGTTTTTAATATCACTTTAGGATGCGCCTTTTTTAGTCTAGTTCTCATATTCCTTATGTTTAAAGCTCAGTCATATTTTAGGCCATATCACAGTAAGAATTAAAGCCTCATGCTCAAATTATACCATGAATATTCCACACGTTTGAGACTTGTTTCAGGTTAGTCGGTAGCCAAGAAAACCAACAGAATGTAGAACTTACGGCAAAAACTTGGTGATCTCCATGGTTGCATAATTGCTCCGGCATCTTGGCAAATCTTGACGTAGCCTTGAAGGATTGGACAGAGCTCTCCAGTTTTTGCACAAAGAATATTCACACAGCTTTTCAGGTAGGCTGTGGGATCATAGATCTGGTGACAGGGTGCAAAGGGCCCATCTGCTTGGACCAGAATGCCACAGAAGCTCGCTCCTGCCAACTGTTTCTGCACTTTTTTGGGGCAATCAGAGCAAGTCTTGTTCCCAGCATCACAGACCTCAATGGTAACACAGGTTTCAGGAGAATCTATCCAGGATTCAGCAAATGAAACAACATCATTATCGGATGGACTGAACTCGTCTTTGTCGTTATCATTGTAGTTTCCACACAGACCGCAGACCTGGTTGTGATAGGTTGCAGGCACGGTGACATGAATGGCATTGTCGGAGGTTAGGATTAAACCAAAGTCAGTCTTAAGGACGGAACCACCACCCTGGTAATCAGCTCGTAGCTGTCCAGTGCCTAATTCAAATGGGAGAGTCCGGAGGATATCATTCACCTGTATGAAGAGATTGACTCAAGTTTGGTTAAGAATTCGTGGATAATTCTCAGGTTATTTAAGAACCAGATTATCACATTCTCTGCATTATGGCGCTAAACAACCTAGCCGCTCAGGAAACAGTCCAAGAACCTGCGCCGCTCACAATCCTCGTTCTTGCCAAACCAATCTGTTAACAATCTACGAGGAAGTGAGCTGCCATCTAGATAAAGGTAGGCCTGTGGATGTGGTGTGTCTGGATTTTGCAAAAGCATTTGATACAGTCCCCCATAGACATTTAATCTACAGACTGAGGTCTGTAGGCATAGACCATAGGGTCTGTTCTTGAATAGAAAATTGGCGACATGGGGGAATCCAAAGGGTGGTGATAAATAATGTATACTCAGATAGGTCTGGAGTGGTAAGTGAGGTACTCCAAGGCTCTGTTCTGGGACCAATTCTGTTTAATGTATTCATAAATTGATATAGAGGTTGGGATAAATAGACACAAAAATAAATAGGGCAATAACATCACAGCAGGATATAGAAACCTTACAAGAGGACGTGAATAAATGAATGGCGTGGGCAACTGGATGGCAAATGAGGTTTAATATTGAAAAATGTAAAGTAATGCACTTGGGGGTTAAAAATAAAAACACAAGTTATTCACTAGAGGGAGAACCTCCTGGGGGAATCCAGGTAGGACAAAGATCTGAGGGTCTTAGAAGAAGACAGACTGAGCAATAGCATTCAATGCCAAGCCACAGGAAGCAAAGCTACCAGACTATTAGCATGCATTAAAAAAGGGGATTTACTCCAGAGATAAAACGATAATCCTGCCACTTTATAAAACTCTGGTTTGGCCACATCTGGAGTATTCCGTCCAGTTCTGGTCAACAATCCTTCAGGAAGGATGTGCTGGAACTGGAAATAGACCAGAGAAGGGCAACAAAATTAATAAGGGGATTGGAGGACCTCAATTATGAGGAACGACTACAAGCAATTAACATATTCTCCCTAGAGAAGAGACGCATGAGAGGAGGTATGATAGCGATATACAAATATCTCAATGGTGAGCCCAGCATAGGTAGGAAACTATTCAGTCTCAGGAAGTGTAAGAAGACATGGGCCACACAATGAGTTTGGAGGAGTAGCAGTTTCACCTTAAGCTGTGTAGAGGGTTTTTCACTGTCAGGGCAACAAGGATGTGGAACTCCCTTCCACAATTGGTGGTGTCAGCAGGAAGTATTGATAGTTTTAAAAGACTCTTGGATATGCATCTTAGTAAACGCAATACACAATATGGGAAGTTGTAGCGACATACCCACAGGCTGAACTGGATGGACTGATGTCCAGTGGCGGCCGGTGGTGTTTTTTTTTGGGGGGGTGGCAAACAGTGCGGCACTACCAGCCCCCCCCCCCCCCGGCGGCATGACACTAGCACACCCATCCCCCCACCCCCCTGCCGTTTGCCGGTCGGTCCTTTCCCCATCTAGGTGGTGGGGTGTGGGCAGCTGCTCCGGTGTCCCCTCCGGCACGGTGGGCGGGCCCCATCTAGGTGGCGAGGTGCGAGCAGCGGCTCTGGTGTCCCCTCCAGCTCGGCGGGTGGTGAGGTGCGAGCAGCGGCTCTGGTGTCCGCTCCTCCAGCGGCTTACGTCGTGCGTCTCCACTCTCTTCCTACTAAGGGCTAGGTGTTCAAAAGGGAACGCCTGGCGTTTTGGCCATTTGGGAAACAGGTCTCACAACAACCCGCTTCCTGATTGGCGGGGAGGAGATTTAGTGTGAAAGTAGTGAATATTAATTCGCTATCTCACACAACTGGATGGGCTTTGGGCGCAGTGCCCTGCGCCCTGCGCACACCCTTTTTTGAAGCCTATTAGAGCCTCTGGCTCTAACCACGTGCCTAAAAAAAAAAAAAACTCCCCCCCATTGGAATTAATGGTCCATGTAGATCAGGGGGCTGGACACATGGATGGGGGGGGAGGGGCGGCGCCCGTGCGCCCTCTATGAACATGCCACCACTGCTGATGTCTTTATTCAACCTTACCCACTAAGAAACCAGGAAGTCACTGAAGAAATGTAAAAAGAAAGTTAAAACAAGTATACTTGATATACTATCTATTTATTAAGGCTACCATCATAAGGATTAAAAACAATAAATGCTGATTGGGAGAGTGAAGTTCCCTTTAACATCACACCAAGTGCAGTGGGAATGGATGGAGGAGTTGCTGCTGTCATGTTTACTGTAATAATCTAAAGTGAAAGTAAAGAAAATCCCATTTTTTTTGAGTTGTCCCCAGAAAAGTAATAGAGGAGATATCTTCCAATGGGGAAATGTGTTCTGGTGACTCACTTTGGAGGGATTTCCTCTCACTTCCTGTTTAGGCTATGGGACAGGAAGTGAAATCTCCGCAATGGGACACAGATGGCAAAAGAAAAAAAAATAACTGCTCTAAAATGAAAAAAAAAAATATTTTCCTTTGGTTCTACTTTAATTCTCCTTCTCCTCCACTGTCAATTTTTTGATTTAGCATTTTAAATTAAAAGAGAAAAAATCATTCAAAATTAATAAAAGAAACTCACCAGAATTTTGTTCTCAGGTCCTTGATAAATGGTTACGGTGTAATTGTAGACCTCCAAAATTATTTTCTTGGTTAACGAAACAGAGCTTTCTATGTTTCTTATCTGGATAAGGTATGGGGTCAACTTTGATCCTTCACTGAGACAGGTCTGGGACAGGATGTAGGAGCAGTTTCCGCCGAAGTCATACCCAAAGTTATCGAAAGTATTGTAGCTCGTCTTTCCAATGGTTGAGCACACGGCGCTTCCATTGGGATTACAGCTCTGGATGCCTTTCACCACGCTACACACTTCATAAGGGCCGCAAGAAGTGGACTCGCAATACACTGAGCCTCCCCCATAGCAGGTGCACTTCTTCTCACAGGTGTTATCGGGATAGAAGATGTCATTTGGCTTGTAGTATTGCCCGTTGTACAGACAGCCACACTGGGACAAAGGAACACATTCAGAACCACTGAGAACATAGCCCGGATTACACTCACAACCTTCACGGGATTTAGCATAACATTTCGAGGCCATGGACACAGAGAGACAAGTAGATGGGCAAGGACTGGTAGATATGTTGTACATGCTGTTGGGTGAACAGGAGATTGCTGAAAACAAAATCGAGAAAATAAAATATGAGGTTTACAGCTAAATATATTTTAACAGGACAGAGTCAAGATTTAAATATTATTTAAAATTAGGTGGAAGAAAAAATTCCCAGAAGCACCCAAAGAAGGATTATTCCTTTTTCATATCACCCATTTGAAGAGGTCTTGATCTTTTATGGATTCAGAAATTACTACACCATCTAGTATGCACTTCGTGGTGCATCTGGTCTGTCAGCATCCAGATCAAAACCTGGGCCCTCTGCAGTGCTTCCCCCTCCTGTCCCACTGCCTGCCTCCTGTCACATTGCGCCCCACCTGTCACACTACCCCCTCCTGTCCTCCTGTCCTCCTGCACCGCTCCTGTCCCACTTCCCCCCTCCTGTCCCCCTCCTCTCCTCCTGCCCCCTCATATCACACTACCCTCCACCTGTTCCATTGTCCCCCTGTCCCACTTCCCCCCCTCCTGTCCC
Source organism: Aquarana catesbeiana (assembly GCF_042186555.1). Classification (NCBI taxonomy): domain Eukaryota; kingdom Metazoa; phylum Chordata; class Amphibia; order Anura; family Ranidae; genus Aquarana; species Aquarana catesbeiana. The sequence continues at coordinate 8,783,790 of NC_133333.1, read as the reverse complement.
CCTCCACTCCTGCTGCCCCCTCCTATCACACTGCCCCCCACCTGTTCCACTGCCCCCACCTGTGGTGAGAGGAGATGGGACTGGAGGAGAACATGGGATGGAGGAGATGGAACTGGAGGAGGAATGGGATGCAGGAGATTTGACTGGAGGAGGAGGACATGGGATGGAGGAGATGGGACTAGAGGAAGAATGGAAAGGAGGAGATGAGACTGGAGGAGGAACACATGGGATGGAGGAGATTTGACTGGAGGAGGATGAGGGCATGGGATGGAGGAGATGGGACTGGAGGAGGAAGAGGATGTGGGATGGAGGAGATGGGACTGGTGTAAAAGCACATGCAATGGAGGAGATTGGACTGCAGGAGGAGGAGGATGTGGGATGGAGAAGATGGGACTGGAGGAGGAAGAGAACATGCGATGGAGGAGGACGACATGGGATGAGGGTGATGAGACTGGATGAGGAGGGCATGGAGTGGAGAACATGGAATGGAGAAGGAGGAGGACATGGGATGGGCCTTCGTTGAAAGTCCAGTGGGTGGATTTGGTGGGACAGCCAGTGGACAGGCCCTGGGGAACATTGGTGGTCAGGCCCAGGGGGGGGGGGGGGCAGGTCTAAAACTGAAAGGTGCCCCAAAATTTCTGATGGCTGCCCTGTTCGCCAGTTTTCTTGTCCTCGGCACCGCCATGCTGAGTGTGGCAGCTTCATAGCTTCACAGCCCTCACCCCGCTGTGCATGCACAAGCTGCGCTGCACTGTGTGAATGGTCCTGCAACCTTGAAGCCCAGAAGGTTTCAGGCAGGGACAGAAGGGGGGCAAATTTCTGGAGGAATCCCCTAGGCAATACCAGTGAAAATGGGGAGTGGGTACCTATAAAAACTAGGTACCTGCTTCCCCCAAAAAATGTTCCAAAAGTAGAGTAAGGGGGAGAAGAGGAGGAAGAGTGGAGTGAAGTTCCAATTTAAACCATGTCTCTGCACTTCCTATTTGCCAGATTATTGTGCTCTCTCCAGCCAATATCTTGATCCTTTGCATACCTGCTGCTGTCCTTATTTTCGCTACCATACATTATCAACCCTTGGCTTGTTCATCGACTATCCTTCGCCTAATCCCATCCAGCTAGAACTCGTTACCAGTGTTAATTTCATTGACCAATATATTTTGGTCAACTAAATTAACACTATTTTAGTCAACTAAAATATGACTAAGCCCCCGTTCACACCGGTGTGATTTGTCATGAGACAATTTCAAATCACATCACACGTCATACCCCATTGTTGGCAATGGAACCTTTCAAAAAGCTGCGACTCATGTCTCAGCTACTTTGAAAAAGGTTCCTGCACTACTTTTTGCTGATTTCATTGCGATTTGCATAGTCTTCTAACCTTCCCCTACTCTACTAAAAAAAAAAAACATTTTTTTTTTTAAATTAGGATTTTTATTTAAAGTCCCTATTCCTGAGTACCCCAACCACAATCAGCATCATCGTGAAGAGGCCTGCCTAAAATGCTTAAAGTCTCAAATAAAGAGATTTCTTGTGACAACTCGCCCTACTTCAAACAAGCCCCCAACCAATCACCAGAGAGAAAAAAAAGAAATAAACCCAAAAGAAAAAATATAACTCTCTCTTCTCACCCTCCCGACACCTCCACCCGAACCCCTCCACCCCAATTAAGCTATTATACAATATAACCCACCTCTAACATCTTCAGGGATGCATAAAAGGATTTCCATGAGGAATATACTATAGGAAATTTCTCGTAATTATCGATTGCCATTGCCGTCAGTTCCTCCTTTCACCATAAATATTGCATTTCATCTACCCACTCTACCATTCCAGGGGGATCAGAAGATCTCCAGTGTCCTGATATTACAACCCTAGCGGCCATCAAACAAAAATGTAGAAGGCCCTCATTGACCTCCCTATCTTCCCATTTTTTTTTCTACTTCCTGTCAGATTAAAATGTTGTTACCAAGACGGGAAGTGAGGGAAAATCTTTCTAAGAGAATCCTAAGAACTTGATAGGGGTTTTAATCCTTCCCCACGCTATCCTAAAATAGCAAGGAACTTTTGGCTGGACATACACTTTACATCCGACTGCAAGCATGCAATTGGCCAATAGCTTCCCCTTCCCTAAGTTGATAACCGTTTTCCTCCAAGTACTTACGACAGGTGATGTCCGTTCTCCAGTTATACACAACAGCACCAGCTGCCTGGCACGATTCAGTGTAGCCCGTCAACAGTCGGCATATGAGGTCTTGCCTTTTGCCATAGGCACACATATCGTAAACGCAGTCCTCGAAGTAAGTGCTAGAGTCAACTGTGGAAAAGCAATCTCGAAAAGGACCTTTTTTGTCCAGCAACATGCCACACTCCTGCAGCTTCTTCTTCTGCTCCCCTTCCAGGGCCAGGAGATTTGTGCAGTTGTTGTCCTTCACAATCGGGCACTGATCAGCGCGTTCGCCTTCCCGATAGCTATGACCAAACAACGGGACGTTGAGTTGTAATGTGCCATTCCGATCGGTCAAATCGTCATCTGGTTTATCGTTGAAGTTACCACAAAGACCGCAAACATGTCCGGAGTAAATGGATGGCAGCATCACCCCCACTCTTGCCTCCCAGTCGAATGTGACCCGAATTCCAATGCTGGTCTGGACTATACACTGCCTCCCAGACTGAAAAATGTCGATGTTGCCAAGTTGTGGTCTCAATGACAATGGCAGGTTGGATTTTATACCATTCACCTGTTGGGAAGATAGGTATTTATAAATGAGATTGGAGTAGGTGGGGGGATCCAAAGACAATTTAATCTCATGATTCTGAGTGGGATGTACAGTATCAAGTGGAATGCAATGGTTGAGCAGCTTTCTTACACGAAGCATATTCTAAGGGGGGGCTTTGGATGAAACTCTAGGGCAGGGATATGCAATTAGTGGACCTCCAGCTGTTGCAAAACTACAAGTCCCATCATGCCTCTGCCTCTGGGTGTCATGCTTGTGGCTGTCAGAGTCTCGCTATGCCTCATGGGACTTGTAGTTCTGCAACAGCTGGAGGTCCGCTAATTGCATATCCCTGCCCTAGGGATTTAAAATATATAGAGCATCCAAATATGTGTTTCTCAACGCAAAAATTTGAGGGGAAAAAAAAAAGTCTGTCGGTTCCTTTCATTGGGGATTGAAGTGCTGAGTGAAATAAAATTATTACTATCCTTTTCAGATAGGCTGCAGCAGGTGAAAAAACCACCTATTGACTCAAACCCTCCCCAAAATGGGTTGGCTTTTCAGTGATTAAAAATAAACATATTTGTACTCCCGACTATTGGTGTGGTGCACCTTCTTTCCTAAAAGTTAAATATAACTGCTCAATTTACTTCAAAAGAACCAGTTAGAAATTCAGGGTTAGCGGCCACATTTTACAAAGGTGCCGTGATGGGGTCAGCGTTGTTTCACATTTTATTTTTTTTAAACAAAATTACAAAAACTGTTGTATTAAATGAAAATGTTTAATGTAAGATTTAAGAAAACCTAAGATGTTGAAACTGCTTTTGTGTGTTGACTTGTAGGCAGAGGGTCTCCTTTAAGGTGCCTCCACCTCTTGGGAGAAAGCTGAGGGATTTGGCAGGACCAGGGAAGGAGGTGGGTCAGACTAGAGGGGAAGAGAAAGAGGCAACATCTGTCTGCTGAGCTCCTGCTCTCCCTCGCCCCCCCCCCCCCCCAATCCTGGGGTTCCCCATCCTAACCCAAAGAGATAGAAGGGAGGACCTTGAAAGCTAGTTTACCCCCCTGTCCCTCCCATCCTGAGCCAGGAAGAACATTAGGCCCATCCATCTGCAGGAGCACGAGTAGCCACTGAAAGGGCATGGGACCAAGAGTCTGTTCGTTATTGGAACTGAGTTGATCCATTGAAGCCATGTATCGATTGAGGCTTTCAGTAAAATAACATTGACAACATCCAACCTCATGGTGTCTTTATTCGGTAAGGATTCTGCTCTGAAAAGTGTGAGAGAGTTTTACTGGTGTCCCCTGGCTGTTGAGCAGGTGCCCAGTGTCTGGTACCCCGGGATTGAAGGAGGGTGGATCGGGGGTCAGTCTCCGCCTGCCACCCACACATCGGGGAGAATCGTTGGGCAAGGTCCTGTATTGCCCAGAAGGTCAGAGTTATGCTGTGGGTTGGCTCGGCTGCTAGCTTAGGCCACGCATGAGACAGCCTGCCAACAGACTAGCTGTAGACTTTACAGTATATATCATAGTATAGCACATATAGGGGTTGATTTTGTAAAACTGGAGCTTGCAAAATCTGTGCAGCTCTATATAGAAGCCAATCAGCTTCCATGTTTTTTTTTTTGTCAAAGCTTCACTGAACAAGCTGAAGTTAGAAGCTGATTGGCTCCCATGCACAGCTGCACCAGATTTTGCACTCTCCAGTTTTAGTAAATCAACCCCATAGTGTAGAGGTCTCCAAACAGTGACACAGGGGCCAGATGTGGCCATTTGTCTGGCCCTTGGGGCACATGAGGCACTATTGTTTCCACTGACACCAATGATGGAGCCCTATTCCTTCCACTGACACCAATGATGGGGCACTATTCCTCCCACTGACACCAATGATGGGGCACTATTCCTCCCACTGACACCAATGATGAGGCACTATTCCTCCATCTGACACCAATGATGGGGCACCATTCCTTCCACTGACACCAGAGATGAGGAACTAATTATCTCAGTGACACCAATTATGGGGCACTAATTGTCCAACTGACACAAATAATGGGGCATTAGTCCTCCCACTGACCCAGTAATGTATTTTTTTTTTTTTTTTACTCTCACCAATGCCAAGGCACTTCCTACTTCCACTGGCTACAGTCCGCCCCCCCCTAATATTTGAAGGGCTGTAAACTGGCCCTTTATTTTGAAAGTTTGGAAACCCCAGCCATCGGGTCCTTGCTTACCCATGCCTCCTAACAGACTCCTCCTTATTGACATCAATTTACTTACAAGGAGTGGGGTGACTACACTATGCATTTATCTACTCTACAAAAAAAAAAAAAAAAATTATTTTAATAATTTACAACCTTGAGGTCAAAGGAAATTTAAAGTGTTATGTAAATGTATTTATGTATTTTTTAAATTTATTTATTATTTTAACCACTAAACACTCTTTTTGTATGTATATATATATATATATATACACACATTTTATTTTTTGCTATCTAAAAAAAAATGTATATTTTATTTTTGCCTATCTAAAAAAAAAAATTATATATATATATATATATATATATATATATATATATATACATATACATATATACATAGATAGATAGATCTATCTATCTATCTATCTATCTATCTATCTATCTATCTATCTATCTATCTATCTATCTATCTATTTATCTATATATTTTTTTTTTTTTTTAGATAGGCAAAAATAAAATACTATATACAGTATGAATAGTTCAAATCATTTCCTTTTCCTTTTCACATGTTTACTTGTCTTCTATTAGCTGGTCTGTTCAAAAAAAACAAAAAAAAACAAACTATTGCTTAGCTCAAACTCAAATTTCAATTTACACCCAACTAAATAAGTCAGAAGAGTCCTTTGAAAAAGAGTGACCTAGACTTCACCCAATGTATAACTTACCAAGACAACAGCCGGGAACTCTCTGCGGATCTGGATTTCATTTTCAAAAATCCTAAATGTGACGGCGGTAGTGTAAGAGACGAGGAGACTTCCTAGATGGTCATTGTGGATAATGACTTGGAAATCAGCTAAGCCTTTTTTCTGATCGCAAAGCGCAGCGAGCTGATAATCGCATGCTCCCTGAAAGTTATAATGGAAGTCATCGAAAGTCACGTAGTGGGGATCTCCAGAACCTGTACATGTGCTGTATTTGGTGGGATAACAATCCTGAATGCCATCTTTAACTAGACACTGCTGTCCATTGCCGCATTTGGTATTGCTACATTTAACCTGTTGAGTCACCGGATCGCACACGCACTTTTTCTTACAGGAAGGGTCATCCCAGAAAATGGCACCTTGTCCCAAAGAGCGCCCTTTGTAGAAGCAGCCGCAGTTTTCCATAGGTTGGCATTTTCCCTCAATCATAACAAAGCCTGGATTGCACTCACAGGTCTCAATACATGGCTCACTGCAGTTGGATGGGGCTAAAGGGTCTTGGCATGTTGGGGGGCAAGAGCTTCCACACTGATTATAAGTACTATTACCGGGACATTCCATAGCTAAAAGACAACAAAAAAGAGAACATATTAATTAGGGTTGAGAAAAAGGGACAAATGCAGATTTTTATTTTTATAACCATGCCTATAGAACATACCAAGGGTGGGCTGGAACTCTTATGCCGCGTATACACGAGCGGACTTTACGGCAGACTTTGCCCAGCGGACTGGATTTCGTCAGACAATTCGATCGTGTGTGGGCTCCAGCAGACTTTGTTTTCTCAAAAGTTGGACGGACTTAGATTTGAAACATGTTTTAAATTAATCCTTCGAAATCGAGTCCGGTCGAAAAGTCCGCTCGTCTGTATGCTAGTTCGACGGACAAAAAGCCACGCTAGGGCAGCTATTGGCTACTGGCTATGAACTTCCTTGTTTTAGTCCGGTCGTACGTCATCACGTACGAATTCGACGGACTTTGGTGGACTGTGTGTAGGCAAGTCCGTTCATTCAGAAAGTCCGTCGTAAAGTACGTCGAAAAGTCCGCCAGGCAAAGTCTGCCATAAAGTCCGACCGTGTGTGCATAAGTCTGAGGGGTAAATACAACAAGGTGGTCTGTTTCATGATAGGTACAGAACCATAATTTCCAGCATTAGCTTCCATTATGGCTCTCTATATGTGGTTACAGGACGTCTCAGAGCTGCTTCTCCCTCCCCCCCTCGTCAGCCTCTTTTTTTCACTTTCCGGTCTGGTAGTGGTCTGCTCACGTGGGAACCACGGCCCTTCCTCAGTTAATGATCCTTCCACAGGTTCACCTATGGAAACCTTGTAACTTCCTCCAGGTAGTTACGTTTAATTGTTCTCTCGGCACTCTGCCAAGGCTGTTGCTGACCCCAGCAGGGCCGATCCAAGGACCTTAGGGATCTAATAGCTATATAATTCCTTCCCCCACCCATATGTCATTGCTACCCTATACCCATGTGCGGGGCTGGTGTTAGAAATCACGGTGCCCCATACAGCCTATCTGACAGTCCCCCTCCCCCCCAAAAAGAATTCAAAATTATATTTTCATTGCGAAAACACTAAAATCATTATAAGCGGGCAGCAGGGGGAATCGGATACTTGACAGGAAAGGGGATTGGTAAGGTGGGGGGGGGCAGGCAATTACAGGAACCGATCCCCTGTGTGTCTCTCCCTGCAGCAGCTGAAAGCTGATAGGCGTGAGAGTAGAAGAAGGCAGCTTTTGGCCGCTGCAAGGAGAGACACCTGGGGGATCAGTTCCTCTAATTCCCCCCCTCCCTTTACCGGTCACCACCTCTACTGCCTATATCCAATTCCCCTGCTGCATGGGCCCACCCAACCCCGCTGGCCTGGGCCCTGTACAGGAGGACTGGTGCTACCCCCTTATCAGCGGCCCTGCCCATTCGTCTCCTCTTCTAATCAAACTAATCAATGTCTAAATGGTGAAATAACTCCACTAAGGACCATCAGCTCTTATTTTCTTAGGCATGCCCCAAGGGGCTGAGTGCAGGAGCCAGCAGAATATTACAGAATGACTACCAGCACTCTAAAAGCTGTACATCTATTGTATTCAGGGAAAATACCAATTTATTGCGTTTTTTTCGTCTCAAGCACATTTGTGCATAAGCAGTCCATGTGGCAAAATGTAAGGCTATTTTTGGCAAAATTTCAGTAAAAGTTTGGTCCCACTGATCACTAGTGCTCTCCTCTTAAATGTATGATGAATCATGTAAACCAGGGATATGCAATTAGCGGACCTCCAGCTGTTGCAAAACTACAAGTCCCATCATGCCTCTGCCTCTGGGTGTCATGCTTGTGGCTGTCAAAGTCTTGCTATGCCTCATGGGACTTGTAGTTCTGCAACAGCTGGAGGTCCGCTAATTGCATATCCCTGATGTAAACCAAGAAGAGCCAGAACTGCAATTTCTTGATCACAGGTGCAGTTAGATGTCGCTGATGGGGTCACAAAGGGCTGTGAGGACCTCAAGGAGCATTAGGACTCAAAACCAAAATGTGAAAAAAGTCTCAAATGGAGTTATACTTTAGGCATTGCTACTCCTAATTATTCTCCCAATCTGAAGAAAATGCTGTTCTGCATGTTGTTTGGGCAATTTTCGAAGTTTGAGCCACCAAGGTGGGTCAAACCTCGAGGCCTAGTAGAAAATGTTGTTCTGCACATTGTGTGGGCAGTTTTTAAAGGTCGAGCCACCAAAGTGGGTCAAACCTCAAGGCCTAGTAGACATTGCTGTTCCGCACGTTGTGTGAACAACTCTTAAGCCCGTACACACGATCGGATTTTACGACGGGAAATGTTGGATGTGAGGTTGTTGGCGAAAAGTCCGACCTTGTATATGCTCCATCGGACAACTGTTGTTGGACTTTCCGCCAACAAATGTTGGCTAGCATGTTCTCAAGTTTTCCGCCAACAAATGTTTGTTGTCGGACTTTCCGACCGTGTGTACACAAGTCTGTCGGACAAAAGTCCAAAGTACAAACATGCATGCTCGGGATCAAGGACGAGCCGGAAGCGCTCGGTCTTGTAAAACTAGCTTTTGTAATTGAGATATCACATACGTCTTGTAAGTCACTACGTTCGTAATTGTTGGCCAACATTTGCGTGACCGTGTGTTTGCAAGACAAGTTGGAGCCAACACCCTACGAACAAAATTCCACTGTTTTGTTGTCGGAAAGTCTGATCGGTTGTATGAGGCTTTAAGCCACTAAGGTGGGTGTTCAGTTTGGGGCAGTGTTCTCCAAAACTGAAGGCGGATTGGTGGGTCAAACCTCAAGCCCTCATAAACAATGCTGTTCTGCACGTTGTGTGGACAACTTTTGAACATTGAGCCACCGATGTGGGTCAAACCTCAGGTCCTAGGAGACAATGCTGTCTGTGTGGATAACTCTTCAACGTTAAGCCACCAGGGTGAGTTTTCAGTTTGGGGGCGTATTCTATAGTTTACCCTCATTCTTTTGAATGGTTGCAGATAGAAGGTATACATTGCATACATAATTTGATTGCTCCTAATTACACTCAGAGCTGTAAACTGGTTTGAGTTGAATGAGAAGGAAGAGACAACCAGAAGACAAGAATCACATTTTCCTACTTACGACAGTCCGCTGCCTCTCTCCAGTTCTTGACCTGTATCCCTGCTCTAGCACAAACGTCGCTGTAGGCTTTCAAGGTCTGGCACAGGATCTGATTGTAACCCTCATTTAGGCACAGATCATAAACACAGTTGTCCTTGTATATCTTGGGGTCGATTGTATCGAAGCATACTCTGAAGGGTCCGTCCTTTTTGGTGAGGATGCCGCAGTTCTGCTCATTTCCATACCGCAGATTATCTTTCACACTACAAGTTTTACATGGCCCGTTGCAATCATCCCAGCAGCTTGCGTCACTGTTGGACTTCACTTTCCAAAGTTTACCGTAGTCTATAGGCTTCAACTCCTTCCCGTTATTAAACAGGTCGTCTTTTGGGTTGTCATTATAATTGCCGCACAAGCCACAAACGTTTTCATAGTAGCTGCCGGGGATGGTGATCTTCAGCAGAATGTTCCAGTCGTAGATGACCTTGAGTTTAAAATCGGTCACCAGGATGAGTGAGGTGCCACTCTGGTTTATCACCACTTGACCATTCTGCAGGCTGACCGGTAGCTGAGTCATTTGATTATTTATCTATGGAGGAAAAAACAAAAAAAATGTATCAGATTGTATCGCTTATGATCAATAAATTCAGTTTTTTGTTATTGCTAACCTAAAGCTGACATCCAGGAAAACAGCTAAATAAACAGGTGCAATAAGGGAGCGCCCCACCAATGGATTTGTATTTGGCCATCCAACCGTGAAGCGTACACAGCTCTGCCACATAGCATAGCCTTTTATTACAGAACAGAAGACCAGATATTTTTTGTTCTGCTACAGTACAGAAACAATTGCAGGTATTGTCCCTCCCCAGCCTGTGTTTGGACAGTAAAAAGAGAAGCAGAAGACTGATGAGCTCATCTCTCTGTCAGTCTGCTCTCTCCTCCTATCAGCACAACTTATTGGCTAATTGTATTCCTTCTTCCACCTTTAAACTGAGCCCTACTGTACAGGCATGATTGTTCCTTGGCCTGCCCCTTTCATTCATTGGATTTCAGTTCTTCCAATCATGGAGGTTCAGCATCACATGTGGTCATTGCCTAGGGCTGCCTGTTGTTTTGAGGAAGCTGCTGTATGTACAGCCCCTCCCACTACCTATGACCTGCCAGCATTGCAAAGAGAAACACTCACTCAAAGAGATACACTCGCTGACCACCTTATTAGCTACACCTGTTCAATTGCTTGGTAACACAAATTGCTAATCAGCCAATCACATGGCAGCAACTCGATGCATTTAGGCATCTAGACGTGGTGAAGACAGCTTGCTAAAGTTCAAACCGAGCATCAGAATGGGGAAGAAAGGGGATTTAAGTTACTTTGAACGTGGCGTGGTTGTCGGGCTGCTCTGAGTATTTCTGAGATTTTCACACACAACCATCTCTCGGGATTACAGAGAATGGTGGGAAAAAGAGAAAATATCCAGTAAGCGGCAGTTGTGTGGAGGAAAATGCCTTGTTGAGGTCAGAGGAGAATGGGCAGACTGGTTCCAGATGATAGAAAGACAACAGTAACTCAAATAACTACTCTTTACACCCAAGGTATGCAGAATATCATCTCTGAATGCACAACACATGGAACCTTGAAGCAGATGGGCTGCAGCTGCAGAAGACCACACCGGGTGCCACTCCTGTCAGCTAAGAGCAGGAAACTGAGGCTACAATTGGCACAGGATCACCAAAATTGGACAATAGAAGATTGGAAAAATGTTGCCTGGTCTGATGAGTCTGGATTTCAGCTGCGACATTCAGATGGTGGGGTCAGAATTTGGTGCATGGATCCATCCTGCCTTGTATCACCGATTCAGGCTGGTGGTGGGAGTGTAATGGTGGGGGGGATATTTTCTCGGCACACTTTGGGCCCCTTAGTACCAATTGAGCATAGCTTAAATGCCACGGCCTACTCAAATATTGTTGCTGACCATGTCCATTCCTTTATGACTACAGTGTCCCCATCTTCTGATGGCTCCTTCCAGCAGGATAATGCACCTTCAGTCCATAATGAATGCCGCTGCAAGACTCATCCACCTTACCAACCATTCAAACCCCTTCTCTGCCAATCCCTCCACTGGCTTCCACTCACCCAACGAATAAAATTCAAAGTGCTTGACAATAATTTACAAAGCAGTCCATAACTCTGCCCCCAGCTATATCACTAACCTAGTCCCAAAATACCAACCAAGCCGCTCTCTTCGGTCCTCCCAAGACCTTCTGCTCTTCAGCTCCCTCCTCACCTCCTCCCATGCTCGCCTCCAGGATTTCTCCAGAGCTTCTCCCATCCTTTGGAACCCCAATCTGTCCGACTGTCCCTTAATCTATCTATCTTTAGATGATCCCTGAAAACTCTTCTCTTTAAAGAAGCTTATCCTTCTATCTAATACACTGTTTTACTTCCTCCATCAATTCGTCCCCCACAGCTATTACCTTTGGTATCAACTGACCCTCCCTCCTAGATTGTAAGCTCTAGCGAGCTGGGCCCTCTGATTCCTCTTCATTTTGTTAAGCGCTGCACAAACTGTTGGCACTATATAAACCCTGTATAATAATAACCATGTCACAAAGCTCCAATCATCTCACCACTGGACAATGAGGTCACTGTACTCCAATGGCCTCCACACATGTGGTGGAACGGGAGATGATTGGCATCATGGATGGGCAGCCGACAAATCTGCAGCCACTGGGTGATGTTATCAGGTCACTATGGAGCCAAATCTCTGAGTAATGTTTCCAACACCTTGTTGTATCTATGCCACCAAGAATGGAGGCAAAAGAGGGGGTCCAATCCACTACTAGCAATATGCACAAAAGGAAAAATTTGTTTTGTTTCAATTTCATTTGTTAAGATAATAATTTTGTTTCGTCATATTCGTTATGATAAAACGATTTGTTTTCGGAATTTGTTTTGCATATTTGGATTTTGGTTAGTATAATGGTTACTTTCAAATCAATTTGATTTTCAGAAGAAGGTTATATTCGTTCTATTCCATTCTATTTTTTCTATTCTATTCTTTTCTATTCTTATCATTATCTTATTTCACTTTTAGACCTTATTGGATTTATTTCAATATGTTTCTATTTCAAATTCATTTTCATATTCTTCTAATTCTAATTCGTTATTTTGTTTCATTATTATTATTATTATTATTATTATACAGGATTTATATAGCGCCAACAGTTTTACAGTGATTCAGCAAATTCAGACTCATCTGAATCTCCCAATGATAACAATATTTTCCGAATTTTTGATTCGTAATGCATCGAATCGCACATGTCTACCAGTGATCCAAAATAAGGTAGACATGTGCAGTCCATTTAGTTTCGAATCAAAATTCTGACAAATTTTTTGTTATTCGGAAATTCAAGCACTGGATCACTTCCGCACACCCTGCCTGTCCCTCCCTGTGCATCCCCCGCCATGCTCCCAGGTGCTCTATGCACCCATTGGCTGACCAAGAACCGGCATGGTGAGTGACACTGGGTAGAGGAGTAGGAGATCAATGGACATCCATTTACTGATCTTCCCTTCCTGCTAATGACCCGGAAGTGTTGTCTAAAACATCCTGGATCTGCATTCCATTTATTTTATTGGAGGACAGGTGAGACATCGGGGGGTCTTTTAGGTCCCTGGTGTCTCCTTAAAGAGAGCCTTGCATCACATAGGGGGCTTTTTGTCCCCTATGTGATAAAAGAAAAACATTTACCGTATATACTCAAGTATAAGCCTACTTTTTCAGCACATTTTTTATGCTGAAAAAGCCCCCCTCGGCTTATACTCGAGTGAGGGTCTCGAGTGAGGGTGCAGCCTCACTGTGCCCATCTGCAGCTGTACCTTTGATAACCAAAACAGCGGGTGTTTCCCTGTCAGGGCTGGGCTCAACCCTTCCTTCTCTGAGCTGGCCACTCAGCTGTCAGCTAATTGCCAGCTCCCATCTCTCTCCACAGTTACCCAGCTGTTGTTGATTCTGCTCGTCAGTCCTGCCTACTTAAAGCCGTCCAGCTCACTTGATCTCTGCCTTCGCCTTTGTCAACATCACAGAGACTTTCTCCTGCATTCCTGTTGAAGTCTTGCTTGGCTGACATTCCTTCTGGCTCCTGATTCTGCTTGCTGTACTACTACGTTGATCTCTGGCTCTCTGACATTTGCTTGGCTGACTACCTGATCCGGTTACTGGCTTGTTTTGACTACGCTTACTCTGTTTACCTTATTATTATTATTATTATTATTATTATTATTAAACAAATGTGATTTAGCTATACTTCTGTCTTGGTCGGATTCATGGTTCCTGATACTCCTGCTGTGTCATGCAGTTTTAACTGTTCGGCGGCCGTCCACTGTAACAAAGCCCCGCCTCCTCCTCATCCGTGATAGACGGAACACTGAACACCGATACAATGCTGGGAAGCTGAATCAGTGTTCCGTCTATCACGGACGAGGAGGAGGCGGGGCTTTGTGGAATAGACTGCATGACACAGCGGGAGACACCCTCACAAATGCGTTTCTGGAAGAATGGTCAAACATTTCCATAGACACACTCCTAAACTTTGTGGATGGCCTTCCCAGAAGAGGTGAAGCTGTTATGGCTGAAAAGGGTGGGGCAGCTCAATATTGAACCCTACGGACTAAGACTGGGATGCCATTAAAGTTCATGCGCGTGTAAAGGCAGGAGTCCCAATACTTTTAGTAATATAGTGTGTATCTATACAGTATATTTATATGTTATATGTAATATAATATGTTTCCTTTTTCCACCAGTATATCGTTGTTGTGAGACACTCACCCTCACAATACCAAATTCAGACCGGACACATGTGATGTTAAAGCCGTAAACCTGGATGTTCACTGACTTCAGGTACGACACCAGAGAGGAACCTCGATTTTCATTGAGGGTTTCGACATTGAAGAAAGGGAGGCTGGTGTCATCGCCACAGGTCTTGGACATGGTGTAGGAGCAGGTGCCCTGGAAGTCATAGTTCTTCCCATCGAAGGTGTGGTAATGGGGGTCTCCCCATGCCCAGCAGGTGGCCTCAGAGTTTCCTTGGCATGTGGCTTTTCCATGGCTGATTTGGCAAACCTCCTTCTTTCGGCATTGGACTTGGCTGCACGATGGTCGTGAGGAGCCTGTAGAAAGGTATACAAGGGATAAGTCATGGATGACGGTGGAATCTACTAAAGACTAAACCCCACAGGCTGTAACATGCTGGTGGAGACACAGACCACTGCCTTCAGGTATTTAATGCTGAACTCCAGGCAGATACAAAAGACACAAATGAATGCAGCCCATTAATAATCCATTAAAGATGTTTCCTAAATGCAAACAGTGTAAGTACCTGAGCATGACCTGGTATCAGAATCTTGCAGTCCTTGTTATGCAGAGCTTAGACATGTGCAAATCAGTTTTGCTGCATTGCAAGGAGATGCCAGGGATGGGCTCAGCCCTTCCTTCTCTGAGCTGGCCGCTCAGCTGTCGGCTAATTGCCAGCTCCTATCTCTCCAAAGTTACTCAGCTGTTGATGATATCCTGCTCGTCAGTCCTGCCTACTTAAGCCGTCCAGTCCAGAGGAGCTCTGCCTTCGCCTTGGTCAACATCAATCCTGTTTAAGACTTGCTTTGCTGACATCCCTTCTGTCTCCGGATCCTGCTTGCTGTTCCACTACATTGATCCCTGACTTCTGGCTTGGCTGACTATCCGTTCCGGTTACTGAACTTTGGCTATGTTTTCACTATGTTTGTTCTTTTTACTTTTATTATTAAACAAGTGTGATTTAACTGTAAATAAAAAATGTACTCCAAACATTACCAAAGTTCAGTAATCAGAACGTTTTTTTAATGCATTCTTTGCATTAAGATAAAAAAAAAAAAAACTTTAGTGTGCAGCAGCCCACCTCAGCCCGAATATGAATTTGAGTTTGAAAATGAATATAAATTCGAAATTCAGTTTTTTTAATCTGAACTTGTTTTTTTCATTTTTTTTTCTAATTCTGTTTTTTTTTTATCTTAATGCATTCTATACATTAAAATAAAAAAAAATCCTTTAGTGTGCAGCAGCCTCCCTCAGCCTGAAAATGAATTTGAATTAGTTTTTTTTCAGGCCATTTTCTATTCTTTTTTTTTTTTTTACTGTAATGCATTATATCCTTTAAGTTAACCTCAGTGTGCAGCAGCCCCCACCCATCTGCCCAAAAATACATTTGAGTTTGAAAATTTATTTGAATTCAAATTCGCTTTTTTTAAATCTGCATTCGGTTTTGGGGGGGGGTTTTCGTTTTTTTTTGTGGATTTGGTTTTTTATCTTAATGCATTCTATACATTAAGATAAAAAAAAAAACTTTAGTGTGCAGCAGCGCACCTCAGCCCAAATATGAATTTGAGTTTGAAAATGAATAATAAATTCATTTTTTTTTAATCTGAATTTGTTTTTTTCTGTTTTTTTTTTTCCTAATTCTGCTTTTTTATCTTAATGCATTCTATACATTAAAATAAAAAAAAAACTTTTAGTGTGCAGCAGCCTCCCTCAGCCTGAAAATGAAATTGAGTTTGAAAATGAATTTGAATTCGATAATCGATTTTTTGGATCTGTTTTCCGGGGGGTTTTTTAATTCTTTTTCTTTTTATCTTAATGCATTCTAGAGTCTTAAAATTTGTTTTATGGAATCTGAATTTTTTTTTTCAGGTCTTTTTCTATTTTGTTTTGTTTTTTTACCTTAATGCATTCTATGCATTAAGATAAAAAAATCTTCAGTGTGCAGCAGCCCCCCCCCCCCCAGCTCAATCTGCATTCGTTTTTTGGGGGGGTTTGTTCAGCTTTTTTTCGTGATTTGTTTTTTTATCTGAATGCATTCTATATATTAAAATAAATAAAACTTTTAGTGTGCAGCAGCCTCCCTCAGCCTGAAAATTAATTTGAATTTGAAATTCATTTTTTTTTTTATCTGAATTTGTTTTTTGTTTTTTTGGGGGGGGGGGTTGAATCTGAATTTGCTTTTTTCAGTTTTTTTTTTCTAATTCATTTTTTTATCTCAATGCAATTTATTATGCATTAAGATAAAAAAAAAACTTCATTATACAACAATTCCTCTCTTAACCATGAAAATTAATCTGAGTTTGAAAATTAATTTGAATTCGATACTTGTTTTTTAGGATCTGTTTTCCGTGTTTTTCCAATTTTTTTCTTTTTATCTTTCATTCTTGCATTTAAGATTCTATGTATTAAGATAAAAAAAAAACCTTCAGTGTGCAGCAGCTCCCCTCAGCCTGAAAAGGAATTTGAGTTTGAAAATGTATTTGAATTCAAATTAGTTTTTTTTAATCTGCATTTTAACCTGCATTTGTTTTTTTGTTCAGCTTTTTTTTCGGGATTCGTTTTTTTATCTTAATGCATTCTATACATTAAAATAAAAAAAAACTTTAGTTTAGTGAATTTGAATTTGAAATCTGAATTTTTTTGTTTTTTTTTTTGGGGGGGGGGGTTGAATCTGAATTAGCTTTTTTCTTTTTTTTTTTCTAATTCATTTTTTTATCTTAATGCAATTTATGCATTAAGATTAAAAAAAAAAAACCTTCAGTGTGCAGCAGCTCCCCTCAGCCTGAAAATGAATTTGAGTTTGAAAATTAATTTGAATTTGAAATTTGGTTTTTTGAATCTGAATTTGTGTTTTCCAGGTTTTTTCAATTTTTTTTCTTTTTATCTTAATGCATTCTAGATTCTTAAGATTCTTAAGTTTAAGATTCTATGCATTAAGATAAAAAAAAAACCTAAAATACTAAAATAGAATATAATAGAAAAGAATAGCATAGAAAAAAATAAAGTAGATAGTCCAGTATGAAAAGAAAGACTATACTAAACAATGAAGAATAAACTAAACTAATTCCGAATACGAACCAACATAACATAACTAACATAAAGGAAATGACTAAACTAAATTATTAACTTAACGAATGAATACGAAAGAAGACAAATGTTTCCGTTGTGTTTTCTACTCGTTAATTTTTTTAGTTGAACTAGTGTTACTCTGTTAAAAGATAACAGATAAGAGGAACCCCCCCTCTAGGTGCGTCACTTGACCAGATGATCTATCTGTAGGGCGAGGCTTTCGTTTCTGTTTACACAATGCTATAATTACTCTTTGACAACCTGCATTTCTCATGTCGGTGTATTGGACACCAACCCCCAGATTAACCCCAGGCCTATCTCAGACCTGTTCTACCTGCATGTGTGTAAATTGCTTTGAAGATGACCCAAAAGCACTTACCACCAAGACAGACCGCCGTTTCTCCGAAGTAATTCAGATCTGAAATGCCCAGAATGCTTAAGCTGAAGGAACTTTTGCTGCTTTCAAAAATATAGGACTTGGAGCTGGAGAGAAGGTACTCCCCGTATGAGTACTCAGTTCCTGGAATTGCCTGCCAGTTGATGGCGTTGAGGGAGGCTTTATCAACCGTCAATTTTTCCACATCTGATGTTTTTGCAACCAGAACGGCCCTGTTGCTAAAATTGGGCGGAGCGGTGGCCTTGAAAGAGGTACAGAAGGACAACACATCTTGGACGGTCATAAGATTGGTGTCAAAGTCTAGATCTTTTGTTTTCCCCCCAGCGCCGTAGTACATGACTTGGATGCCTTCTGTGGAATTGATGGAAATTGGGGCTCCTGGGTCTAGTTCGATCGATATGACATCTCCAGGTTTCATATCAAGGTTGTTTATCTTTGACCCGGCTTGGTAGGTTACTTTTGTGTTGGGGGTACCCGCCATGACATAAACAAGGTCGTACTCTTTCTGGAAAGAAACCGGGGGGATGAAAAAGGTTGTCCCCCAAATAAAAACAGGCTGCAGCTGTTCGTAAACATGGTTACATTTAGTTAGCTTCAAAGAGCAGGTGTGACCACTGAGGACCACCACGGGTTTACTGGCTACAACCCTTGACCCGCTGAGGTCATCTTCACTTTGGAACTGGAACACGTCGTACGGGTCGAGGTCAATGGACAGCTTGCTGTTTTTATCATATGTCTTCCCTTGGTAGGTCAGTGATCCGGTGGGGTAGATGGTTACTTTTGTAGGCTCTTTTGCAATGATGGCAAACTCTTTGAAGTGGCCATCCGGAGGAGTAAAAACATAATAGTCGTTTCCTAATTCCTGCAGGATTTAAGGAATAAGAAAATAAACACTTTCAATACATTGTATATGAGCAAACATTATCTTGATTTCCATGAAGATGCTGGTAAGTCAACTTAACCCCTTCACCTCTCACACCTATGGCTGCTGTTAGAAATCACGGGGGGGGGGCCCATACAGCTTACCTGAGTAGCCCCCCCCCTTCCCGGCTGGAAATGACTGAGGACGTAGATTTATCAGTTCCTTTCTCTGCAGCCTCGGCTGCCAAGATGAATGAATTGGAAGCACTCTGAGGCTTCCTGCTCATTCACAAACAGTTTAAACGGAAAGAAGAAAAAGAGGGCACACCAGCCTTGTGCATTATCCTTATATGTCTTTTTATTAAAAATAAGGTAAAAAACTACTCACAAACATATGAGATATAATTTGCTGTACAAATGATCTCCAAAGGACCGCAGTAAGTTGACTGACAAACAGACTACAGATGGTAATACAGGAGATGTCAAGGGTCACTGCCAGCTGACGCGTTTCAAAGGGATACCTTCTTCCTCAGAGCCTAGCAATGTTGCCACCTTCAACTACCCAAATATATATATATATATATATATATATATTTACATACAGCCAAGAGCACTTGGAGAGGCCCCTCCCAGAACTGCCCTCTATAGACTGTACTACGCCCCCCCAGTATATCCTCAAGTATATGAGTCACTTATGTAGATGTCAGTGGGGTGGCATCTCCAAATACTTGGTGGGCGTTACCCTTCTGTCGTGAGCCTCCCACGAGTGTGGGTGGCGCCTCCGGACCCTTCTGGGAGGGGCCTCTCCAAGTGCTCTTGGCTGTATGTGTATATATATTTGGGTAGCTGAAGGTGGCAATACTGATAGACTCTGAGGAAGAAGGTATCCCTTCGAAACGCGTCAGACTGGCAGTGGCCCTTGACATCTCCTGTATTACCATGTGGAGTCTGTTTGTCAGTCAACTTACTCCGGTCCTTTGGAGATCATTTGTACTGCAAATTTTATCTCATATGTTTAGTTTTTTTATCTTATTTTTAATAAAAAGACGTATAAGGATAATGAACAAGGCTGGTGCTCCCTCTTTTTCCTCTTTCCCTTTTGACTACTAGGATATCCCTATCCTTGAGGGCGGCAAGGCTTGAGGCACCTTCCACCACAAACTCTAGTCCACCTGGTACTCACTTGGTGCGCAGGAGTATTTGTCTTTCTGCTATTGTAAACAGTTTCCTATGCTTCAGAGATGAATGGACACAGGAGTTATCGGTACTGATCACTCACTATGTTCATTCAGAAAAGGAAGGGACCAAAAAATTATATATTTACCAGCCCCTTCCCCCGCTTTCCATCCTGAAACATCCCCCCCCCCCAGCTGCTGGCAGGAGAGGACAAGAGGAAAGCTGGCAGACCTACGGGTGGGGGGGAGGGGCACATGGGGACCGCAGATGGAAGGGGTGCATGTGCCAGAACCGTATTGGTGCATATTAGAAGGAGGGCGGGGACAGGGCAGAACGACTGGACATGTTGTATATGTCCTGTGTACAATGATGACCTTTGCTTAGGGATGTGTAGCACGCTCCCAAGTCTGCAACTAGTTAACCACTTTAAGACCAGGCCTTTTCTTGAACTGTTTGTTTAAGGGCCAGTTCACACCACAAGGAGTCCAGTGCGTTTTATTTCTGCATCAAAAATCCATGGAAAGTAGGTTATGTCATTTTCAATGGCATAGTTCACACCAGTGCCTGCAGTTCCAGTGCGTTCCAGTAAAAAAGTAGAACATGCTGCATTTTTCCTGCACTGGACTGTACTGGAACGCTGTCAAACACATCAAAAATGCACTGGAACGCACCTAAACATACCAAAAACGCACTGAAACACACACGTCCCTATTTGAGGTTAAGAAAAAAGAGAGGGGGAAAAATAGACTGGATTGCATCAAAAACGCATTAAAAACGCACTGGAACGCATCAAAAACGCGCATGCAGAAAAGCACCTGTAACGCATCCAGACTGCGTTTATATGGTGTAAACTGGCCCTAAAGCCGGGTTCACACTGCTGCGATGCGGGAACCCTGCGAATCCACTGCGGGTTCCCGCATCGCACCCGACTCGCACGGCAGTTCACACTGCCATATGCGAGCTGCGGGGAGTGTCAATACATTGTTAATGACACCCCCATTTCAGCTCGCATATCGCACTGCGGACTGTCAGTTCGGACATGAATCGGATCGCATAGGTGTGAACACCCATGCGATCCGATTCTGGTACAGATAAAAAAAAGGGTCCTGTGCGAGTTTAGTCCGCATGCGATGCGATTTCAGCCATGTTAGCTGTATGGCTGAAATCGCATTGCATGAACATCGCATGTGATTTGCACTGCAGTGCGGTGCGAATCACATGCGATCTCGCACCATGCAGCAGTGTGAACCGGGTCTAAAAGGTGAAATTTTTTTTTTTTTTTTTTCTCGAAAATTACTTAGAACTCCTAAACATTATATATATATATATATTTATTTATTTTCATTTTTTTTAGCAGAGACCCTAGAAAATAAAATGGTGATCGTTGCAATATTTTATGTCACACAGTATTTGCGCAGCAGTCTTTAAAATGCAATTTTTGAGGAATTAAGACACTTTTTTAAATTAAAAAAAAAACACACAAAGCAGTAAAGTTAGCCCAATTTTTTTGCATCATGTTAAAGATGATGTTACGCCGAGTAAATAGATACCTAATATGTCATGCTTTAAAATTGCGCACGCTCGTGGAATGGCGACAAACTACGGTACTTAAAAATCTCCATAAGAGACGCTTTAAACATTTTTTACAGGTTACCTTTTTAGAGTTACAGAGGGGGTCTGATGCTAGAATTATTGCTCTCGCTCTAATGATCGCGGCGATACCTCACATGTGTGGTTTAAACACCGCTTACATATGTGTTGCGTGATTTACGTATGTGTTCTCTTCTGTGCGCGGCACTTTAATTTTAATTTTTTTTCTTATTTATTTTACTTTTTATTTTTTTATTTTTATGCTGTTTCTTCAAAAAAAATGTTTTGTTTTGTTTTTTAATCACTTTTTTTCCTATTACAAGGAATGTAAACAGATCTCTTATTTACCTTAAAAAGCAAAATAAATAAAATGAAATTTTCTCTTTTAAGACCGTAAGGCGACAGTATCATTAGCCGTCGCCCTGGTCCTCCAAGGGCGTAGAGTCGAGTGGGGGCCATCCTGCCCTCACTCGACTTCCTGCCCATCACTCCAGCAGATCGGATCGCTTACACCTTTACCGGCGACTCCGGTAAGCGGGGGAAAGGACTGGGAAGCACTGGGATCTCGCGTCTCTGAGATCACCTTTATTTTGTAGACAATCGCCCACAGAACGTGAGGATACCACGGTCATGGCAGCTAGCTAAAGTCATGATGTAAATGTCCTGTGGGCGGACGTCAAAGTGGTTTTAAAAAGGGTGTGCACCTTGGAGGTTTTGCCCAAAGCAGAGAGCAAAAGACTAGCGACCAGTATTACTTTTCCTTATTTTCCCCGTTAATGACCTCCTACGCCCTCTCCTACACTATGTCTCGAAGTGGAGGTGGCTATCTTAGTGGAGGAAGGCTTTACTTTCTCATTCCTTCCTTTACGTTCCTCCCGTGGGGAGCTTCCCTGGCTGGCAGGACACAATGATTACTGCTGGTGGTTATAGCCGCCGACAGTAGTCACATGTAAAAAAAAAAAAAAATAGATGGATTGACTTGGGTACAATAATCAGCCTTCCTATATATGGATAGAATCTTGGCCGGTCCCTGCTGAACTGGCCGAATTTCAAACCATGTATGACCGGCTTAAGATAGCAAATCTTTACTTAAGTGTATCTCCCTCCAAAATGTTTTTATTTTAACTTTGGTTAGAGCGGCGAAGAGATAGAAGCTCTGTCAAGTTTTTTACTGCAGTTTGTGTCCTCGTGGGGGCCATTTAACCTCCTCTTGTCCATTGTCACCAAGGTAAGAAGTGATGGAAGTCCAAAAATTGACAGTAGTCATCAAAGAAGAGGCCACCCGAGGTCGAGGTCACCTGTTATGGTTACAAAAGGGGTGTTTTTGTTTATTTTGGAGAAATTTTAATTTCCAGTACAGGACTTTGGGCTTTAGATACACTTTAAATGATTTTTTAGTTTCCACAAGTGATGGAAGTCCAAAAATTGAAAGTAGTCATTAGGGATGAGCGTCGAGTTCGAGTCGAACCCATGTTCGACTCGAACATCGTCTGTTCGACCGTTCGCCGAATTGCGAACGATATGGGCAGTTCCTGCCAAATTCGAGTGGCGCGCCATGGCCCATAATTCACTACGGCTTCGCAGTGTATTGCTGGCTGATGATTGGCCAAGCATGCACTATGACCCGCATGCTTGGCCAATCACAGCGCCGTCTGTACAGAGAGCCCTAATTGGCCAAAGCCAGGGTGGCTTTGGCCAATTATGGCTCAGGGGGTTTAGTACACGCCCCACGCTATATAAGGCCGCCTGCGTGGCGGCCTTGTGTAGTGTGTTGCGGCGGCAGAGAGAGACAGTGTCATTTGATTTAAGTTAGATAGAGTAGGCAGGTTGAGTCAGTTAGCTGCACTTACAGTGTGTTGTGTATATATATGCATCTCAGGTGTTCTATATATATATATATATATATATATATATATATATATATATATATATACACTGTATTCAGTTTAGCTAGATCAGTTCCTGTTATTCTCTTCCTAATATACTGACAGGCAGGCAGGTGTTTTTACAGTATTTACAGTTAGTGTACTGTGTACCCTGCACAGTTGCACCTATAACTACCTGAAGACAAGTGCTTGTGTTCTTCTTCTGATCCTATTAATAGCACAGGCAGGCTCTTGAAGTATTTACAGTTAGTCTACTGTCTACCCCTGCACAGTTGCACCTACAGTATAGCTACCTGAAGACAGGGGCTTGTGTGCTTCTTCTGGTCCTATTAATAGCACAGGCAGGCTCTTGAAGTATTTACAGTTAGTGTACTGTGTACCCTGCACAGTTGCACCTACAGTATAGCTACCTGAAGACAAGTGCTTGTGTGCTTCTTCTGATCCTATAAATAGCACAGGCAGGCTCTTGAAGTATTTACAGTTAGTGTACTGTGTACCCCTGCACAGTTGTACCTATAGCTACCTGAAGACAAGTGCCGGTGTGCTTCTTCTAATCCTATTAATACCACAGGCAGGCATTCTGCTAGCTGCTGTATAATCAGTATATATATATATATACATCCCGGTTTTGTGCAGCTACATCTCATTGCGGGCCTTTAGTATGTCTGGAAGGCCAACAAGGAGAGGCAGACAGTCACAAGCCAATAAAAGAGGGCAAGCAGGCTCTGTGTCTAGAGGCAACAGTGCTGGTCATGGACACGGTGCATCCTCATCAGCACGTGGCCACGGGACAGGGTCCTTTTTTTCGGCAGCTGGCCGTGTTGAGCCGCAACATGCGAAAGACTTGGTAGAGTGGATGACCAAGCCGTCCTCATCCTCCTCATCCTCTCTCACCCAGGCTCAGGGTACTTTGTCTGGCAAAGCAGCTGCCAACACGGCCTCTTCCCTCGGCTCGATGGCATCAGTCACTCCTTCCCTAGCCCCACCATGTCCTCCTGAGGAGTCCCCCGAACTGTTTGACCACAGTGTTGGGTACATGCTCCAGAAGGATGCCCAGCGTTTTGAAGGCTCCGATGATGGTACTCAGCTAGAGGAAGGCAGTAACGTGAGCCCAGACAGAGGGGGTGCCCAAGAAGGACAGCAATCTGGCAGTCATGTTCCCCCTGCTGCAGCATACTGCCAGGTTTGCTCCAGTGATGAGGAGGGAGGAGATGATGAGGTCACTGACTCCACGTTGGTGCCTGATAGGAGAGAGGAGGAGGAGGAGGCACATCACCAACGAGGCAGGATGCCCTCCAGGGGCCAGCTTAAGGGCAGCACACCGACTGCATCACACCCCAAAGCTCCACAAGTGCAGGGCGCTGCTGTCTCTGCACGTTATTCAAAAAGTTCTTCGGTGTGGGCCTTTTTTGAGACGAGTGCATCAGATCCCACCGCTGCTATTTGCAACATATGTCTCAAGCGTATCTCGTGTGGCCAAAACATCACCCACTTGGGCACCACATGCTTGACCAGACATATGTTGACCTGCCATGCAGTTCGTTGGCAAGCGTACCTAAAAGACCCACACCAAAGAACAAAGAGGACCTCTTCTTGCTCCTCATCAGCTGGGATCTCCAACATCACTATACCTTCAGTTCTCTCTGAGACCTGCACTGAGAGGAATGAAGGTGTAGAATTAGGTGTGTCACAGCCAAGTACTTGCGGGCAATCTGCTATCGGTACACTGATGTCAGATTGTACCAGACAAATTTCCCTGCCCCAGCTGTTGCACCGCAGAAAGAAGTTCGCTCCCAGCCATCCACATGCCCAGCGGTTGAATGCTAGCTTGGCAAAATTGCTAGGGCTTCAACTGCTAACTTTTCAGCTGGTAGACTCTGCCCCCTTCCGTGAGTTTGTGGAATGTGCGGTTCCTCAGTGGAAGGTTCCCAAATGCCATTTTTTCTCACGGAAGGCGATTACGGCTCTCTACGGGCATGTGGAAGGCAATGTCTTGGCCTCGCTGGACAGGGCGGTCAGCGGTAAGGTGCATATTATCGCTGACTCATGGTCCAGCAGGCATGGACAGGGACGTTACCTAAGTTTCACGGCGCATTGGGTGACTCTGCTGGCAGCTGGGAAGGATGCAGGACAAGGTGCAGTAGTGTTCAAGGTTGTTCCGCCACCACGCCTCCAAAATGCTACTACTGGTGATTCTGACACACCTCTCTCCTTCACCCCCTCCTCTTCTTCTTCCTCCATGGCCTCTTCCTGTGCTTTGTCCTCGGAACCAGTGGTGCTCCGTAGGTGTTCAAGGGGCTTCGCAAGTACGCAGGCCAAAAGATGCCATGCGGTCCTTGAGCTGGTGTGCTTGGGGGATAGGAGCCACACTGGGGCAGAGATTCTGTGAGCTCTGCAGGGACAGGTTCAGAGGTGGTTGACGCCACGCCAACTTAAGCCAGGAATGGTGGTTTGCGACAATGGCACCAACCTCCTCTCCACCCTCAACTGACCCATGTGCCCTGTTTGGCTCACGTCCTTAACTTGGTGGTGCAGCGGTTCTTGGGCAGGTACCGTTACTGGCTGGCAACCCTCCTTGATCCACGTTACAAGGGTAAGGTTGTGGACCTTATCTTGCCGTCGCAGAGAGAGCGGAGGATGAAACATCTTCGGGAGGCCTTGCAGAAAGGTCTGTGCAACGTGTTCCCAGAGACTGGGAGGTTACAAACTCCTGTTCCTGGACAACGTGTTGCTGAGGCTTCGGTCAGTCAAAGAAGGAGCGGTGGAGAAGGTGGCCGTCTGACCGATGCGTTCAGACAATTTTTTAGCCCGCAGCCCCAAGGTATGATCGGTTCCAGCAACCATCGCCAGCGTCTGTTTTACATGGTGCAGGAATACCTAGGGGCAAGATCTGACTTGGACACTTTTCCGACCGAAAAATCCTCTGGGTTACTGGGTCTTGAGGATGGATCACTGGCCAGAGCTTGCACAGTATGCATTTGAGCTACTGGCCTGTCCTGCTTTGTAACCGATCACAGGGTGCGCCTGTCCACTGACTCAGTCGATCGACTGACCTTCATAAAAATGAATCAGTCTTGGATCACCACCAGATACCAAGCACTTGATGCTGATGTAACCGAATAATTTTGTTTGAAATGTCAGATCCCTTCAAGACTGCCTATGCCGATGCTGAGTGACTATCCTGTTATGCTGAGTGACTATCCTCTTCCTCCTCAATGATCATGCTGATAGCTTGGAAGAATATATTTGATTCTGGGCGCCACCACCAGTGGCTAAGGCCCAATTTTCCAGCCCCTGTTTAACAGGGGCGTGTAATAACAATTTTTGATCTAATATTTTGCAGGAGAGTTCATTGCTGCGCTCAACTAGAGTATCTGTGAGGGGTTACAGTGTTGTGGCACCAGTGCCTAAGGCCCAATTTTTCTGCCCCTGTTCAACAGAGACATGTAATTACAATTCTTGATCTAATATTTCACAGCAGGGCCCGTTCCTGCGCCCACCAAGAGTAACTGTGAGGGCTTACAGTGTTGTGGCAACACCAACATCTAAGGCCCAAATTTCTGCAGAGTATATATGGCAGGACCCTACTTTCAATCATCCAACTTACAAACGACTCCTACTTGAAAACAGAGGGAGACAACAGGAAGTGAGATAAAATTAACCCCTAGGAAGGGAAATCCTCTCTCACATCTTGGACGGTCATAAGATTGGTGTCAAAGTCTAAATCTTTTGTTTTCCCCTCAGTGCCGTAGTACATGACTTGGATCCCTTATGTGGAATTGATGGAAATTGGGTCTCCTGGGTCTAGTTCGATTGATATGACATCTCCTGCTTTCATATCAAGGTTGTTTATCTTTGACCCGGCCTGGTAGGTTACTTTTGTGTTGGGGGTACCCGCAATGACATAAACTAGGTCGTACTGTTTCTGGAAAGAAACCGGGGGGATGAAAAAGGTTGTCCTCCAAATAAAAACAGGCTGCAGCTGTTAGTAAACATGGTTACATTTAGTGAGCTTCATGCCGCATAGAGTAGTCACCAAAGAAGAGGTCACCTGTTATGGTTACAAGATTGTTAATTTTGGAGAAATTTTCATTTCAAGTATAGGAAATGGAGAGAGATCTCAAAGAAAAAAAATGTTTGGGTTTAAAATTTAAATGATTTTTTAGTTTCCACAATGACTTTATATAAGCCATTATTATCTTCATTACCATGTCCACCCAATCCCATCTCTAAACTCTGCTGTCATTCTTTTCATGAAAAACCTAGTGCATGGCCTTTTAAAGTAATAAGAATATATGCCAGAGAATATAGATGTAGTGCTAAGATACATGAATGAAACAGTTTTAGTCTTCCCAGAGAACCAATAGCAGAAATGAAATTGAAGGACCTCTTAAATACATTGGAACATCTAGATTTCTCTCTCTCCTATGTAGATATCATTACATTTCTTACCGATGTTGGGTAAAGCGATGCAGTGTCTGAGCTTTGCTCCTTGAAATTTTGCGAAACAACCGATACCGGGTTGTTAGAAGTCACAATCACCGAATAGGAGGACTCTCCAGAGCCAGAGATTTGGATGGTTTTTGGAAGGTCAATGGTGGCATCTTCAAACTTGTTTAAGCTTATAGACTTCCGGAAGCTTAACTTGTTGACCTTAATCACGACGTTAGTGGCATCGGATAAAGCCGTAATAAACAGTCGCAGGTCAGGGTCGCCGGTGTTTCTGTCGTGGTTCTGCATGAAAGCCGTTATGAACTCAGTTCCCGGAACGCCGGCTGAGCAGAGAGCTGTGGAGTTTTTCAATTCATTAATCAGTTATTTTTTTTCAATATCAAACATGCAATATGCAGAATTTTCAGATCACATTATCTTCCTCGGCTTGAAAGTTTATGGCCATTGTTAAAAGATATCTTATTTATTTACTCTCCTGTAGTCTCCTTACTCTATGGCGGGCTTTCTCAACCTTTTCAACACAGAGGAACCCTTAAATTAACTTTTCAGTCTCAGGGAACCCCTGATAAAAATTTCTATATCTACAACTCGTGATAAATTAGTGTGATGGCCAGTGGGAAGAATGCTGCTTACACTTGTGGTCATTGGGAAGAGTTACCCCCTTACATATGGCTAAAAAGATCAATGGTGTCAGTGGGAACTTATCGAAGAGGCAGACATTGCTCATTGCTCAAGGAACCCCTAGCAACCTCTGAAGGTATCCTTGGGCTCCATGGAACCCTGGTTGAGAATCCCTGCTCTATGACCACAGGCCAGGAAGTAAGAATCGATTGGAGGAAAGTCTATTATTTTGTTATAATGAACCAAATAAGGAAATAGTTTACTTTTATATAGGGTACATTACATAATTACCGTATATGGTCAATAGGATGTGGAACCACCTTAAAATGATTGAGTTCAAGTGTTTCCAGTGAAAGATACTGTTCATACTCCAACATATAAAGACATGCTAGACAACAGTGGACTTCCAACCTTGTGGTAACATTTCGGTGAAGACCCTTTTCTGTTTCAGCATGACTGTGTCCCTGTCTACAAAGCCAGCTCCATGAAGAAATGGTTTGACCAGTCTGATGTGGAGGAACTTGGGTGACCTGCCTTTGATCTCAACCTTATTACTGTCCATGTTTGAAGGAATGCGATATCCAAAAAGTGTATATAGTTGCAATATTCGGGTGGCTAAAAACCTTCAGCCATATTATTTATGTCCAATGTATCTCTTTACCTGATCCTTTTTTTTTTAGTAGGACATATATGAGCAAGGTTTCATCCTAACAATGCAATTTTTAGTAGATATTTGATTGCTTGCCAGGCCATATTAAATCAAAATATGGACAAATCAATTAGACTATCTCTAAAATTCTATTTCAGGCTCCATTCACACTTTTGCGATATGTCATGCGAGTTTGGATATGACAAGGTGTAGCCCAGTCTTTTCAATGGCACCCATTCAGATGGGTGCAACTTAAAACCGCATCTATTTTGAAAAAGGTGTCTGAACTACTTGGATGCAACTTTTTGATGTAACTTAGGTCAAAGTTGGATCAAAGTCGCACTCCAAAGTCGCCCTGGAAATTGTGCGACTTTGGAGTCGTGCAAATGTGAACAGAGCCTGTAGGAACTCATAGGAACTGGGGCTGCGACAGTCACAGTTCCTACTAGGCCTTTTCCAAAAGGGGAGCTAAGAGGCAGTGGTAAAGGGGCATTAGACACAGATTTTCACAGGTTATCAAAATGCAAAATCATTACTTCAGCCCAATTGGCCCATATTCTGCCGCTCACCAGCCCTAGGGACCCGGGTGACCGACTCCTGATAAAATTTGGGGGCATTTATGACACTTCCCCAATTTTTAAGGCTTCATAAACGGTTTGGAACCACCTCCCCAAGCCTCGCCAAGCTGACCAGCAACCCTAAAGCGTGGGTGGGGGTTTGTGAGGGGGCCAGGTTTGTTTGCCGCCCCCCCCCCCCAAAAAAAAATTGAGCACCAGCTGCCACAGCAGCATAGGGTATGCTTGTGAAAGTATAAAAAAAACTCTGGGATTCAAGGCTGAAGGTACCCGGGCTTGCTCCGGTAGATCTGGTCATGGACAGGCTTCCTGGCTTTAATGCCGGATGATAATGCAAAGTATGATTATTATGATTGTAATGGTGACATGGTCATGTAATGTTCCTATGTATGTTAGACCTTTTCTATGGGATGCATGCTCTTAGTGGTACTCATTCTGTAGTTAGAGGTGTTCTCAACCTTGACTGTTTTTGTATATCTTACAAAGTCTGTGATTGCCAATGTTGTTATGGGCTCTATGCATTTTACTTAATACAAGTTTTCTTTGGATAAAAAAAAAAAAAAAACAATGAGCAAAGACAGGATGTTTTGAGTAGGCACCCTGTCGTAGATAAGGGAGAGGAGCAGGTTCGGAGAGGTGCTGTGGGTTTAGGATGTTTCAAATGCTTGGCAACGGTGTTGTATTGGCTCCTCAGTTTGCACGGCACTCCAGGAATTTCTCAGTGACTATCACTGTTTGTCAAAACTTTTGTTCTAAACCTGTCAAAGCTGGCTGGATTGATGTCTCTTAAGCTCGGTGGCCCTTCAGGTATTTTAAAATGCTTACAGTTACAATAATTAAAGTTCCAGCAACACCCCCTCTGCTAACAAAGTGCTGTGGAAAATACCCAATAAAGGTATGAATAGTGACAAAGGCATTCATGAGAGCAAGACTTGTAAATCTGGTTGCTTTGTATTTGTTGCCATTGCAAACTTCCTTCAGTGAGATCTGGGTGAAATGTGATGTACCTGAGTTCTAGGTGGCCCCTCTAGTGGCGGGTGCTCATACGGTGGGGGGGGGGGGGGTCCAGGGGCACCGCCCCTCCCCCCAATCCATACACCCAGCCCCTAATCTAAACGCAGGGTGCCGGACACATGGATTCCATTGGATATTTTTTTTTGTAAACACATGATTAGAGTCTGAGGCTCTAATTGGCTTCAAAAAGGGTGGGTTCAGGGCACGGTGAGCCCACCCAGTTGTGTGACATTAGCGAATTAATATTCGCTCATGTCTTCCCGTTTCTCCTCCCGGGCCAATCCCGGGAGTCCTAAGACCCGTTTGGCCCGCGAGCCCTAAGTCCTGATTGGCCAGGAGGAGAACCGACCGCCGGGACTCTGGAGGAGACGCAGGAGGGGGAGGGAGCCGCCAAGACCGCGACCTGGATGGGGTAAGTGCAGGGCTGGTGAGGGGCCTGGAGGGCGAACGGTCAAACAACGGGGGGGTTAAGCGGCGAGCGATTTTTCAAGCGCCGGGGGTGGGGGGTGGTTGGCTAGCTGGGGGGGGGGCGTGTTCCCATCTCCCTAAGAAGATTGAGCACCAGCCGCCACTGGAGGAATTGCAATTCATTTTCTTGATGAACAGACCAGTGAGGGCCCCATGTTCTGTTGATGTGATGAATTGAATTGTTTCTTGGTTTACAAGATGAAGCTACATCTGATTAAAGTGGATCTCTAAGCCTAGTACACACTATACGACCAGCGGGTTGAATGAAAAAAAAAAAAACGAAATCGCTTGGGAGGAGCCGCTGTACTAACTATGCGATGAAAGTAGAATGATCTCCCCCGCTGAGCTATTGCAATCTCCTCCGCCAAAGCACACAGGTCGGCCATTGGCTGAGAGCGCTCATCGGATGCCGATTGGCAGGCGTTTTTCGGTCATGCCCCTTCGACAGAAGCCAGAATAACGGCCCAGCTTCTGTTGGACCGGCTGCTGTAGTCATGGGCTGAATGCTGGCCGATGCTGCCCGATATTCGGCCTGTATGTACCGCCCTTCACCCTCAAAGCCTTCAACCTTCAAACCCTCCCCTCCTCTTCGCAAATAGTGCGTTTTTGTTTTTTTAATGATGCGTGGGGGGGGGGAGGGGGCAGGACCGAAGACTTCCTTAGAAGAATTCCAGGAAATGTTTTTTTCCCATGCAGTGGGGCTGGGGCCGCACTGCGTGGTTTAATCTTCGTTCTGTCCAGGGGCCCAGAAAGGCTATACTCACCCGATCCTTCGGAAAACGGCGCTCCCCCACATCCAGCGGTAGACTGTTCCTGCCTCCTGCATGTCCACAGCTGGTCTATGGGCGTGACGATGTCAGGAACAGTCCACAACACAAGACCGCGGGGGGGGGGGGGGCAGGAGCAGCAGGGACCCGTCTTGCATTGGGAGGATCGGCAGATTAGGTTAAGTGTATCTCCGCTCTCCTCACCCCTAGACAAAAATGAGCAGCTGACCCCCTGCAGTGCGGGGACAGCCCCACTGCATGGGAAAAAAAAACATTTCCTGGAATTCTTCTAAGGAAGTCTTCGTTCCTGCCCCCCCCCCACACACACATTACTCGACCAGGCGAATGACAAGCATTATGCTCCCTTTGCCTCCTGGGATATGCGTGTCACATATCCTAGAAGGCATAGCCTTTCATTCAGTAACGCAGGAGGGGGGGCGGGCCTAGCGGCACATCATCGGGAGGTGCATCGGGAAGAGCCAGCAGCCTTCCAATGGCGTCACAGAAAAACATGGTGGCATGGGATCGAGGGGTGGCAGAAGAGAAGAGGATCTCAGCAGGACAACACTGGATCCGCTGGGTGGGAGAGTATCTGAATTGGGCTGGAGACACCTAACGTTAAGGAGAGGTAATAAAGAATAAAATAGGGGGGAGGAGGGGGAGTGGAGATCCACTTTAAGTTACATTAGTTGTCGTCAAAGACTACTTCCAGTGAGAACAGAAATTGAACCCTTTGCCACCAGTGGCAGCTGCCTATTTTAGTGGGCTGTGATGCTATAGGATGATAGGAAGGGCTCCTATTCATTCCTTCACTGTGATTGGCTGCACAACGATGACATAACTGGGAGCCCAGCCTACTGGTTTCTGATCGTTGATAGCTGACCATGAGCTGTCAATGTCACAGTTCTGGGGAAGCTGATTGAGCACGTCCCTGAACAACAGAGCAGCGCATATATGCAGCGGCTGAGCATTAGGACACCAACAATAGGCCGTTTTTCCCTCCACTGACATCAATGAGGGGGCATAATTCAACCCATTGTTATGGATGATTGGGCACTATTCCTCACACTGGCACCAATGATGGGGCACTATTCCTCACACTGACACCAATGATGGGGCACTATTCCTCACACTGACACCAATGATGGGGCACTATTCCTCACACTGACACCAATGATGGGAAACTATTCCTCCCACTGACACCAATGATGGGGCACTATTCCTCCCACTGACACCAATGATGGGGCACTATTCCTCCCACTGACACCAATGATGGGGCACTATTCCTCACACTGACACCAATGATGGGGCACTATTCCTCCCACTGACACCAATGATGGGGCACTATTCCTCCCACTGACACCAATGATGGGGCACTATTCCTCACACTGACACCAATGATGGGGCACTATTCCTCCCACTGATACCAATGATGGGGCACTATTCCTCCCACTGATACCAATGATGTGGCACTATTCCTTCCACTGATACTAATTATGGGGCACTATTCTTTCCACTGATACCAATGATGGGGCACTATTCCTCCCACTGACACCAATGATGGGAAACTATTCCTCCCACTGACACCAATGATGGGAAACTATTCCTCCCACTGACACCAATGATGGGGCACTATTCCTCCCACTGATACCAATGGTGGGGCACTATTCTTTCCACTGATACCAATGATGGGGCACTATTCCTCCCACTGATACCAATGATGGGGCACTATTCCTCCCACTGACACTAATGATGGGGATTCCTTCTACTGATACCAATGATGGGAAACTATTCCTTCTACTGTGCCAATGATGGGACACTATTCCTCCCACTGACACCAATGATGGGGCACTAATCCTTCCACTGATACCAATGATGGGGCACTATTCCTTCTACTGATACCAATGATGAGGCACCATTCCTCTTACTGACACCAATGATAGGGCACTATTCCTTCCACTGATACCAATGATGGGGCACTATTCCTTCTACTGTGCCAATAATGGGACACTATTCCTCCCACTGATACCAATGATGCGGCACTATTCCTTCCACTGATACCTATGATGGGGCACTAATCCTCCCACTGACACCAATGATGGGGCACTATTCCTTCTACTAATACCAATGATGGGAAACTATTCCTTCCACTGATACCAATGATGGGGCACTATTCCTTCCATTGATACTAATGATGGGGCACTATTCCTCCCACTGACACCAATGATAGGGCACTATTCCTCCCACTGACACCAATGATGCGGCACTATTCCTTCCACTGATACCAATGATGGGGCACTGTTCCTTCCACTGATACCAATAATGGGGCACTATTCCTTCCACTGATACCAATGATGGGGCACTATTCCTTCCACTGATACCAATGATGGGGCACTATTCCTTCCACTGATACCAATGATGAGGCACTGTTCCTTCCATTGATACCAATGATGGGACACTATTCCCCCCACTGATACCAATGATGGGAAACTATTCCTTCCACTGATATCACTGATGGGGCACTATTCCTTCCACTAATATCAATGATGGGGCACTATTCCTTCCACTGATACCAATGATGGGGCACTATTCCTCCCACTGATACCACTAATGGGACACTATTCCACCCACTGATACCAATGATGGGGATTCCTTCTGCTGATACCAATGATGGGACACTATTCTTCCCACTGATACCAATGATGGGGCACTATTCCTTCTACTGTGCCAATGATGGGACACTATTCCTCCCACTGATACCAATGATGGGGATTCCTTCTACTGATACCAATGATGGGGCATTATTCCTCCCACTGATACCAATGATGGGGAACTATCCCTTCTACTGATACCAATGATGGGACACTATTCCTTCTACTGATACCATTGATGGGGCACTCTTCCTCCCACTGACACCAATGATGGGGATTCCTTTAACTGATACCAATGGTGGGACACTATTCCTTCCACTGATAACAATGATGGGACACTATTCCTTCCACTGACACCTATAATGGGGCACTAATCCTCCCAAGGACACCAATGATGGGGTACTAGTCCTTCTATTGATACTAATGATAGAATACTATTCCTCCCACTGACACCAATGATGGGGGCAACATAGCTGAGTCATTTTCTACTCCTACTGACCACAGTCTTGCCCGCCTAAAGTCTGAAAGACAGTAAATTGGCCCTTGGTTTAGAAAATTTGGAGAACTTCAGATTACAGCATTATAAGAGCTATATAAAATGAATTACAATAATAATATACTCACTATATCCAAGGCATAGTAGGAACAGGCAGCTCAAGATGTTAGGAGACCCCATCACTGAAAAATAAATATATAAAAAAAAAGAATACATTACCAAATTTATCTGGATATTATTACATTTATAGTTTAAATGAGATAAATACACTCCGCTTGCATCAAAATAAAAGGCGTACAAAGTCTTACAGACCAATTTCTTTAGTAAGCAGCCACATCGTGAGTAGAAATGCCTGCCCCCCGCCAGCATGCTGCTCTTTCTCTTTGTGTGGAAGCAGTGGTCTCTCTGCAGAGGTCTGAAACGCCCCCTGCTAAGTCAGACCCAAAGTCACCAGAACATGAGCTTTGAACTCCCATCAAATTATTGCTTCACATACTCAGAAGCTTTCCAGAGGCGTGTCCAAAATGAGCATTTGTATCTTTTCACAGTTCCAAGCATGACGGGTTTGTGTTCTTTACATTAAATAGACGTTTGGTGTTTTGGGAATTATTTGCCGGTACACAATGTAAAGAATGAGGAAATACAGCCGGTGTTTTTATATAACAATATAGACAATGGTCTTTTTTTTTCCGAGTCCCAACAAACATTTCTCAATTCAACAAGGAAGAATAAAACAGCTGAAATTATTGATCCAGCAAACGTTTGTACAATCGTCAGGTTTCCCACACGAAATGTGAATAGTTCCTTGAGACAAAAGTTCTCTGAATAGCAAAGCTGAAGATTATATGCAGAAGAAAGGAAATAAACACCAACATCTACAATAATACAAACAAACACACAAACTATTCCCCATGATATCTTATTTAGCATTTTATCTTCTCACAGTTCAGTGTATGATGCGTTTTTGCTCTTTATATTAACCTCTTGCCAAATATGTAATGCATATATGTGGCAGCAAGGAAGGGCTTTTCTATAAAAGTGATCTAGGTGGCTCTAGAGCTTCTCCGTCACCTAAATGTGGCTTAGCAAGAGGCTCCGCCCTATGCGTTTCGTCCTAAAAGACTTCTCGAGTTTGCACATCGTGATTGGTGGGAATACTTACATGCTTGTTCATGATTTTTGATACCTCTATTCATATATTTATTTATGTTGCTTATTGATTGAGGAATATTAATGCAACTTAAGGATTCAACTATTCAAGCATGATCTTTGCTTAAATAGTTGCATCGGAGGGCTGAGGAGACATTGGGGGTCTAATAGAAGACCTGTCACCTGCACATGCTGCTGTAGTCCTGAGCTTGGTACTGGCTTTAAGAACTGGCAAAGTGAAAAGCAAAAGTGACCCGGGTGGCTCTAGAGTCCATTCATCATTTATAATTGGTTGAACTACATGGACTCGTGTCTTGTTCAACCAAACTTACTATGGAACCATATGGGGCTCTCAAAGTGCACCGGCCTCCGGTGATGGCACCCAATCCGCAGTGGTTCCTAGGCTCTCCTGTTCTTCCAGGGAGTCCAGGACCCTAGAAAACAGATTGCCCAGGGAGAGAAGGAAGAATTCAGGGAATTTCAATCCCCCGATCCCTCCTGCAACTTATGACCCCGGACAGTGGCGGCTGGTGCACCATTTCTTGGGGGGGTCAAACAACCCCTCCCCTGCTAGGTCCGCACTTACACCCTCCAGGTCGCAGCTTCCCCGGCTTCTCCCCCCGGCCAATCTGGTTTTAAGACCCGATTCCTGTCCTGATTGGCTGGGAAAAGAAGCCAGAAGAAAATAGCGAATATTGATTTGCTAATGTCACAAAAGGGGGCGGCTCGGGGCGCAGAGCACTGCGCACCAAGCTTGACCTTTTTGAAACCAATTATAGAGCCTCCGGCTCTAAGCATGTTCTTCAAAAAAAAAACTCGTAGAAATCTATGCGTCCAAAGCCCCCCATGGAGATTAGGGGTGGCACTTGGAGATTAGGGGGGCGGCAGGGGCTCCTTATGGACAGTCAGCCACTGACCCTGAAAGTGACGTGTATTATGTCACTTCTGGTGTCACAGTTGTCATTCCTCAGCTAATGTAGCCAAGGGTACAACTTTTCAAGCATGATCTTTGCTTGAATAGTTGCATTGGAGGACTAGGAAGACATTGGGGGTATAATATGCCCCCAATCTGTACATAAAGAGGACTTGTCACCTGTACATGCTGCTGGAGCCAAGAGCTTCGAATTGGCTTTAAGAGCAAGGTAAGGGCTTTTCGTTAAAAGTGACCCACGTTAGTTGTTTCATCATTCATATGGGGTTCTCAAATTGCACCCCCTCCCCCCCCCATCGCGTCCTGGTGATGGCACTCGACCCAAAGTGGTTCCTGTGTTCTCACACTGTTCCAGGGAGTCCAGGACCCTAGAAAACAACTTGCCCAGGGAGAGAAGGAGGAACTCAAGGAACTGCCATTCCATAATCCCTCCTGCAATTAATGACCCTGGAAGCGACAGCTATTTTGTTTCTTCAGGGGTCACAGCTGCCCTTCCTTGGCTAGTGTAGCCAAGGGTGCAACTATTTAAGCACGATCTTTGCTCCAATAGTTGCATTGGAGGACTGGGAATACAATGAGAGTCTAATAGATCCCCAGTGTCTCCATAAAGAAGGCCCGTCACCTGCACATGTTATCACATGGGGAGTTTGTTAGCCCCTTTGTAATAGCAATAAAGCAAAAAAAAAATTTTAAAGTGTAACAAAATAATGATATAAAATAAATTAAAAATATATATATTTTTTTAAAAAGCACCCCTGTACACACCAAAAAAAGAGCGCATGTGTAAGTAAACATCAACTGAGCCACACACGTGAGGTATCAGTGCAAACGTTGGAGTGAGATCAGTAATTCTAGGTCCATAATTCACAATTAACTCTAAACTGATGACCTGTAAAGGCTTCTAAAGCATCACCTAAGGAGAATTTTTGGGGAGCATAGTTTTTTGTCATTTTACAGGCATGCACAGTTTTAAGGCTTGACATGTTTGGCGTCTATGTATTCGCTGCAACCCAATTTTTTATATTTACCAAAAAATTAGGTATAATATTGTGTTTCTTTGCATTAAAACTAATCTTAGTGTATTTTCTTTCCAGAAAATATGCATTTGATAAATAACTGCGCAAAAAATGTGCAACATAAAAAAATTGCAATAGTGACTATTTTATTCTTAAGGGGCTCTGCTTTTAGAATATTAATGTTTTTTGGGGGTCTTACTGTAATTTCTACCCCAAAAAATGCTGATTTTACCATATGTGCAAAATATTTTTTTTAAAAAATGCCCTATAAGGCTAGTAATTAATGTCCACGTTCACAGTGGCACGAGGTTGTCTACTGAGAGCGGGCTCAACGTGTTTTCCAAGCACACAGACCAAACTGTCACCAACAACTTTTCCGTCAAGGCTTCTGGTTGGAAACCAGCGGGATGGGCTCCTGATCATGTGATGGCTGTGGGAGCCAATCGTAGCGGCCACATGATGTAGAAGCCGCAATGCCTCCGGGGATTTCAAGTCCACTTGAAGGGCCCCCCCCGGGGGAGGAAGTGACAGAGGGCCCCCCCCCCGGGGAGGAAGTGACAGAGGGTTAAAAAGATCTTTCATGTTTTGGGAATTATTTGCTGGTACACAATGTAAAGAACGAGGAAATAGATTCAGGGTTTTTTCTGTTCACAACAATGTATACAATGGTCACACCTGAAATAAATAATCCAGTGAAAGTTTGTACAATCATCAAGTTTCTCACATAAAACAAAAATACGTGCGTGTTTTTTTCGGGGGCAGTTGACAGGTGGCTAGGAGGGGATTTGTCGCCCACTGAATGCCTGTTTAAACTACTGAAAGGCCGCCAACCGTGTGCATTAGAGGATCTTATAGCGTGGTTGCAGAGTGATCCCATTTACTTGAATGGGTTGCACTCGACGGTGGTACTGCCTGGCGATCACGGGGTGTGGTATACTTTTTGAGTAAGAAAGAAAGAAAGAAAGAAAGAAAGAAAGAAAGAAAGAAAGAAAGAAAAAGAAAGAAAGAAAGAAAGAAAGAAAAAGAAAGAAAGAAAGAAAGAAAGAAAGAAAGAAAGAAAGAAAGAAAGAAAGAAAGAAAGAAAGAAAGAAAGAAAGAAAGAAAGAAAGAAAGAAAGAAAGAAAGAAAGAAAGAGAAAGTTAAATTGTGTATATACCTAAACTTGTTGAATAATTTAATAGATAGATAGTTCCCTTCACTGGAACTAACCAAATCATTTGGTGGAGGGGGGATTATGGTGTGGGGTTATTTTTCAGGGGTTCCTTAGCTCCAAGAAAGAAAAAAGAAAGAAAGAAAGAAAGAAAGAAAGAAAGAAAGAAAGGAAAGAGAAAAAAAGAAAAAAAGAAAGAAAGAAAGAAAGAAAAAAAAAAGAAAGAAAGAAAGAAAGAAAGAAAGAAAGAAAGAAAGAAAGAAAGAAAGAAAGAAAGAAAGAAAGAGAAAGTTAAATTGTGCATATACCTAAACTTGTTGAATAATTTAATAGATAGATAGTTCCCTTCACTGGAACTAACCAAATCATTTGGTGGAGGGGGGTTATGGTGTGGGGTTATTTTTCAGGGGTCCCTTAGCTCAAGTGAAGGGAACTCTTAAGGCGTCAGCATACCAAGACATTTTGGACGATTTTATGCTCCCAACTTTGTGGGAACAGTTTGGGGATGGCCCCTTCCTGTTCCAACATGACTGCGCACCAGTGCACAAAGCAAGGTCCATAAAGACGTGGATGAGCGAGTTTGGGGTGGAGGAACTTGACTGGCCTTCACAGAGCCCTGACCTCAACCCGATAGGGTGAAATAGAGCGGAGACTGTGAGCCAGGCCTTCTCGTCCAACATCAGGGCCTGACCTCACAAATGGGCTTCTGGAAGAACGGTCAAACATTCCCATAGACGCCCTCCTAAACCTTGTGGACGGCCTTCCCAGAAGAGTTGAAGCTGTTATAGCTGCAAAAGGTGGGCCAACTCAATATTGAACCCTACGGACTAAGACTGGGATGCCATTAAAGTTCATGTGCATGTAAAGGCAGGTGTCCCAATACTTATGACAATATAGTGTATGATGTATGTGTTATATCTAATGTGTGTTGATTTTATGGGAGTTCAAAGATATTCTTCTTTTTTTTCATCTTGACCGAAACTCTCTTTCCCCTCAAATGGGTGTTGGAATTAGTTATGGTCAAACACTCCCACCCACCAGTAAATCCCCATCGTGACGCACTTTATTCTCTGCGCCCAGAGTGAAATACCATATCTCATAATTCCTACAGTGTCAAGATCTTTAAAGAATGTTTTTAAAGTAGACTTAAAACACATTTTTAAAATGGGCATTCCCTTTATTCTTTGTTTTCCCTCTTTTTTTTTTTTTTTTTTGTTAAAGTTTCAACTTGATTTATAACTTTTAAAGTCTCAACACAACACAAAGGAATTCTGCTGGGCTTCACCCTTGTACAGTATTGGTGTAACCACATAAAAACACAGATTGATGTCCATTATCTGCTTTTTTTTTTTTTATGGTCGTTTACATTATTTACCCAAGTTGGGTTGTTGAAATAAGAGTGTGAAATCCGCTCCGTCTAATACCTTCTTCATGAATGAGTCACTCGATCTACGAGACGTTCCACCTCATTGGAAAGATCTTAACATAAGACTGATGTGAAGGTTACAATTTATATGTGTTATATTCATATCTCTTGTCAAGGTATCAATGAGGAAATGCTCTAATGATGCCTTCAGGCCTTAGATATTGGACGTTGGGTTAACCTCAATATGGCCGCTCCTGCTACCTATTTCAGAAGAGACGTGACGTCACTTTTGTGCATTCCATGCTAGCTCCGGCCTCTTCCTGGTGGCCACAGGACGTGCTGCATATTGACAAGACCATCACACAGCCAAAGGGACCTTCCCAGGGACTCCATATACACAGATGAGCCTATGATGTCCTTTCTTTTTGTAAGTGTGTTTTTTATACTCACTCGATCACTCAATTTAGGAGACGTTCCACCTCATTGGAAAGATCTTAACATAAGACTGATATGAAGGTTACAATTTATATGTGTTATATTCATATCTCTTGTCGAAACATATCTATGAGGAAACATTCTAATAATGCCCTCAGGCCTTAGATATTGGACGTTGGGTTAACCTCAAACCGGCCGCTCCAGCTACCTATTTCAGAAGAGACGTGACGTCACTTATGTGTGTTCCATGCTGGCTCTGGCCTCTTCCTGGTGGCCACAGGACGTGCTGCAGATTGACCAGACCATCACACAGCATCGCACGGGGACCGGATCCAGACAAAAGGACCTTCCCAGGGACTCCATATACACAGATGAGCCCTATGATGTCCTTTCTTTTTGTAAGTGTGTTTTTTATACTCACTTGATCACTCGATTTACGAGACGTTC
This sequence comes from Aquarana catesbeiana, assembly GCF_042186555.1. NCBI lineage: Eukaryota > Metazoa > Chordata > Amphibia > Anura > Ranidae > Aquarana > Aquarana catesbeiana. The sequence goes on along the minus strand of NC_133333.1, from coordinate 8,742,493 downwards.
CACCTCATTGGAAAGATCTTAACATAAGACTGATATGAAGGTTACAATTTATATGTGTTATATTCATATCTCTTGTCAAGATATCTATGAGGAAACATTCTAATGATGCCCTCAGGCCTTAGATATTGGACGTTGGGTAAACCTCAAACTGGCGGCTCCAGCTACCTATTTCAGAAAAGACCAGATTCTTTGCCTTGCTTTCGGTTGACACATCTTCAGTAAACAGCTCCGAGCATCAACTGCCAATGACCTCAATAGACTCATACCTCGCATTATTACCCAGAATGAGGAAAAATTCTTACCATTTACTATTATGTCAAAATTGATGAATTATAATTTTTTTTTATTTCTCCGGAATTACTGTACGTGCATAAAAATGTGTCCATTCTATAGAGAGTTATGCAACTTTAACAGGAGTCCATACTACTACTTGAACCCGTTTAACCCTTTGACCGCCCCCCCGATGTTAACCCCTTGCCCAGCCAGTGTCATTAGTTCAGTGACAGTGTATATTTTTAGCACTGGTCACTATAATAATTGTCCCCGATCCCCCAAAAAGTTTCAGTTAGGTGTCAAATTTGTCTGCCGCAGTGTTGCAGTCCCGCTATAAGTCCCTGATCGCCGCCATTACTTGTAAAATAAATAAATAAATATAAATATCCCGTCGTTTTTAGACATTATAGCTTTTGCGCAAACCAATCAATATACACTTATTGTGATGGCAAGTTGATTTGTTGCATAGCTCATGCCACGGGGAGTGATATTGCTAGATTTTGGGATGGGGCTTGGCCCCCTTTCCGCCTGAAAACGCAGTCTGTTCCCTTGAGGGGCGTTTGGGCGGAGGTCTCTAGGTACCCGTAGCGAAGGAAAAACAATATCTGAGTGCTGAGTTGATATTTGATTTATTTGAATTTAATGATTGTACCTATTACTTGTAAGTCAAATAGGCTGGATCCTTTTCTCATGTGAACCTAGACCTTTAAAAGCTATGCTAATAGGATGAGTATTCATTTACAAATGTCACATTAGAAAACTATGTCACATTTTATTGTTCGTGTTTGCTTATTTTTCTCTTATTATTTTTTTTTTCTTGTACAGTATAATTGAAAAACTTCAATAAAAATCTATTGCTGGAAAAAAAAATATACACTTATTGGGATTTTTTTTACCAAAAATATGTAGCAGAATACATATTGGCCTAAATTGATGAAGACATTTTATTTTTTATTTATTTTATTCATTTTTTTTATTGGGTGTTTTATAGCAGAAAGTAAAAAAAAAAAAATATTGTTTTTTTTTTTTTTTCAAAATTGTCGCTCTTTTTTTTGGTTTTGTTTAAAGCGCAAAAAATAAAAACCACAGAGGTAATCAAATACCACCGAAAGAAAGCTCTATTTGTGGGGAAAAAAAGGACAAACATTTTATTTGTGTGCAGCGTCGCACGACCGCGCAATTGTCAGTTAAAGTAACGCAGTGCCGTATCTCAAACAATGGCCTGGTCATGAAGGGGGGTGAAACCTTACCAGAGCTGAGGTGGTTAAAAAATAATCTATTTTAGGCTTAAAGATTTCCTAAAACTCCTAAATATTATATATAAAGCAGAGACCCGGGAGAATTATTTAGTGGTAGTTCCAAGTGTTTATGTCATGCAATATGTGTGCAACGGTTTGGAATTTTCAGTACATTTTTTTTTGTTTGTTTACATTTTTTTTGTTGTTCAAATATTTTCATGTATTTTCATGTGTCCGGCATGCTTTCAGGACGTCGGACACATGAAATACTATGATGAGGATTTTGAAATATGTGATTAGAGCCAGAGGCTCTAATAGGCTTCAAAATAGGGTGGGTCTGGGGGCGCAGAGCACTGCGTCCCGATCCCTCCCTGTTGTGTGGCATAGCAAATTAATTTTTGCTATTTTCACACTATCGTTCCTCCCTGACAATCGGCCGGCAGGTCAGTGAGACCTGTCTCCCGATTGGCCAAAGCATTAGGCGATCCTATTGGATGCCTAACGCTTTGGCAGAAGAGGAGATATGGCTGAGGAAGCCTGAGGAGCCGAGCAGACACAGGAGCCACTTCCCGCCGAGGAGGAGAGCCCCGTCACTCCAGGAGAGGAGCAGAGCCCCGCCACACGAGCGGTAAGTGCCGCCGGACCGGCCGCGAGGGGGGTTATTGAAGTGACAGCCGAACCGGGGGACGCACCTGGCTGCATTTGACGGGCACGAGTGGCTGCATTTGATGGGCACAAGTGGCTGCATATACTGGGCACAAGTGGCTGCATTTGATGGGCACAAGTGGCTGCATATCACAGGCACAAGTGGCTGCATTTGACAAACACAAATGGCTGCATATCATGGGCACAAGTGGCTGCATATGATGGGCACAAGTGGATGCATATGATGGGGCACAAGTGGCTGCATTTGATGGGCACAAGTGGCTGCATTTGATTGGCACAAGTGGCTGCATTTGACGGGCACAAATGGCTGCATATTACGGGCACAAGTGGCTGCATTTGATGGGGCACAAGTGGCTGCATTTGATGGGCACAAGTGGCTGCATTTGACGGGCACAAATGGCTGCATATCACGGGCACAAGTGGCTGCATTTGATGGGCACAAGTGGCTGCATTTGATTGGCACAAGTGGCTGCATTTGACGGGCACAAATGGCTGCATATTACGGGCACAAGTGGCTGCATTTGATGGGCACAAGTGATGGGCACAAGTGGCTGCATATGATGGGCACAAGTGGCTGCATATGATGGGCACAAGTGGCTGCATATGATGGGGCACAAGTGGTTGCATATGATGGGCACAGTGGCTGCATTCGATGGGCACAAGTAGCTGAATATGATGGGCACAAGTGGCTGCATTTGATGGGCACAGTGGCTGCATTTGATGGGCACAGTGAGGCTACAATTGATGGGGGAGTTCACTATTTTTCAGTTTGTTTGCGCCCCCCCCCAAAAAAATTTTTGAGCACCAGCCTCCACTGCAGTGGGAAGAATGTCCCTTACATTGGTGATCAGTGGGAAGAATGCTCCTTACATTGGTGGTCAGTGGGAAGAATGTTCCTTACATTGGTGGTCAGTGGGAAGAATGTTCCTTACATTGGTGATCAGTTGGAAGAATGCTCCTTACATTGATGGTCAGTGGGAAGAATGTTCCTTACATTGGTGGTCAGTAAAAAGAATGCCCCTTACATTGGTCAACAGTGGGAAGAATGTCCCTTGCATTGGTGATCAGTAAGAAGAATGTCCCTTACATTGGTGATCAGTGAGAAGAATGTTCCTTACATTGGTGATCAGTGGGAAGAATGTTCCTTACATTGGTGATCAGTGGGAAGAATGTTCCTTACATTGATGGTCAGTGGGAAGAATGTTCCTTACATTGGTGGTCAGTAAAAAGAATGCCCCTTACATTGGTCAACAGTGGGAAGAATGTCCCTTACATTGGTGATCAGTGAGAAGAATGTTCCTTACATTGGTGATCAGTGGGAAGAATGTTCCTTACATTGGTGATTAGTGAGAAGAATGTTCCTTACATTGGTGATCAGTGGGAAGAATGTTCCTTACATTGGTGATCAATGAGAAGAATGTTCCTTACATTGGTGATCAGTGAGAAGAATGTTCCTTACATTGGTGATCAGTGGGAAGAACATTCCTTATATTGGTGATCAGTGGGAAGAATGTCCCTTACATTGGTGGTCAGTAAAAAGAATGCCCCTTACATTGGTCAACAGGGGGAAGGATGTTCCTTACATTGGTCAACAGTGGGAAGAATGTTCCTTACATTGGTGGTCAGTAAAAAGAATGCCCCTTACCTTGGTCAACAGTGGGAAGAATGCCCCTTAAGCCTCGTACACACGAGCGGAATGTCCAACAGAAAAAGTCCAACGGAAGCTTTTCATCGTCTATTCCGATCGTGTGTGTGCCTCATCTGACTTTTTTTTTTTTAAATTCTGACGGACCTAGAAATAGAACATGTTCTAAATATTTCTAAAGGAACCAATTCTTATCGGGAAAAAGGCTTGTCTGTATGCTGTTCCGACGGACCAAAAATGACACATGCTATGAAGCAAGTATGAGGCGGAAGCTATTGACTACTGGCTATTGAACTTCCTTTTTCTAGTCCCGTCGTATGTGCTGTACGTCACCGCGTTCTGGAAGGTCGGACTTTGGTCGGACTTTGATTTGACCGTGTGTACGCAAGACCACTTGAATGGAATTCCGTCGGAGAAACATTCAGAGTTTATTCCGACGGCAAAACCGGTCGTGTGTACACGGCAGTACATTGGTGATCAGTGAGAAGAATGCCTCTTACATAGGCGGTAAGAATGCCACCCTTACAAACAGTTAAAAAGATCAATGGTGTTGTGCAGCTGGCTGGTAAATGGCCCCAGACCCAGAACTATGCAGACACCATCAGAGGTGAATCGGCCACAGCTGAAGGAACCTCTATCAACCTATGAAGGAACCTTGGTTGAGAATGGCTGCATTGGAGCATTCAGTATTATCATTACGGGTTTGGAAAATTTGAAACCCCTTTTTTTGGAAAAACCTTGAAAATTTCTGTAATTTTGTCATGCCAATGTTTCAAATTCAACGTTCGTTTTCTGAATATGCATACCAGTAAATACAATTTTTCCCAAATGAAAACTATATTCATAGCCAGAATTTCCTTTGCTCGAGAAAGAAAAAATTCCATCCTCTTTAGATTTTTGGTTGAAAATAACAATAACATTTTGATTTAACAAAAACTGAACAATCGCTCTAGAAATTCTTTTTTTTTTTCAAATGAAATTCTACCCGTGTACAGTCAGCTTTGGAGTTTTTTTTATCATAAAATCAATTTTTTTTTCAAATTTAGCAGGAAGCTATTTCTAGTAAAACAAACAAAAAATTAAGCAAATAAATTTCAAGACAAACTTTACAATTCCTAGGCCTGTAGCTACAAAAACAAAAAAGGAAGATTGTTATAGACATGATTTTTTGTTGACTTCCCACTGATCACATTGCTTACATTGGTGATCAGTGGGAAGAACATTCCTTACATTGGTGATCAGTGGGAAGAATGTTCCTTACATTGGTGATCAGTGAGAAGAATGTTCCTTACATTGGTGATCAGTGTGAAGAATGTTCTTTACATTGGTGATCAATGAGAAGAATGTTCCTTACATTGGTGATCAGTGGGAAGAATGTCCCTTACATTGGTGATCAATGGGAAGAATGTTCCTTACATTGGTGATCAGTGAGAAGAATGTTCCTTACATTGGTGCTCAGTGAGAAGAATGTTCCTTACATTGGTGGTCAGTGAGAAGAATGTTCCTTACATTGGTGATCAGTGAGAAGAATGTTCCTTACATTGGTGATCAGTGAGAAGAATGTTCCTTACATTGGTGATCAGTGGGAAGAATGTTCCTTACATTGGTGATCAGTGAGAAGAATGTTCTTTACATTGGTGATCAATGAGAAGAAAGTTCCTTACATTGGTGATCAGTGAGAAGAATGTTCCTTACATTGGTGATCAATGAGAAGAATTCCCCTTACATTGGTGATCAGTGGGAAGAATGTTCCTTACATTGGTGATCAATGAGAAGAATTCCCCTTACATTGGTGATCAGTGGGAAGAATGTTCCTTACATTGGTGATCAGTGTGAAGAATGTTCTTTACATTGGTGATCAATGAGAAGAATGTTCCTTACATTGGTGATCAGTGAGAAGAATGTTCCTTACATTGGTGATCAATGAGAAGAATTCCCCTTACATTGGTGATCAGTGGGAAGAATGTTCCTTACATTGGTGATCAATGAGAAGAATTCCCCTTACATTGGTGATCAGTGGGAAGAATGTTCCTTACATCTCTGAAGGAACCTTGGTTGAGAATGGCTGCATTGGAGCATTCAGTATTATCATTATGGGATTGGAAAATCTGAAACCCCCTTTTTTTGGAAAAACCTTGAAAATTTCTGTAATTTTGTCATGCCAATGTTTCAAATTCAACGTTTGATTTCTGGATGTGCATATCAGTAAATACAATTTTTCCCAAATGAAAACTATATTCATAGCCAGAATTTCCTTTGTTCGAGAAAAAAAAAAATTCTATCCTCTTTAGATTTTTGGTTGAAAATAATCTACAATTTGATAACATTTTGACTCAACGAAAACTGAACAATCGCTCTAGAAATTCTTTTTTTTTCAAATGAAATTCTACCCGTGTACAGTCAAGCTTTGGGTTTTTTTTTATCATAAAATCAATTTTTTTTTTAAATTTGCAGGAAGCTATTTCTAGTAAAACAAACAAAAAATTAAGCAAATAAATTTCAAGACAAACTTTACAAATCCTAAGCCTGTAGCTACAAAAACAAAAAAGGAAGATTGTTATAGACATGATTTGCTTTTGACTGCAGAAGATAAGGAGAAGTAATTTGAGCAATCGATCAAAGACTGTCTTACCTTTGGCTGCCTTCCCCATCTGAAGCCCATGGCCTTTGCCTCTTCAGTTTTATTGCAGTTTTTCCAACCATGCCCCACGTGACAAACCTGTCCCTCCGGTCTGTCCATGGTGAGGACAAGGAAATGCCTTTCATTTGCATTCAACTTGTCAAAGAGATTTATTTAAAATTTGCAGTCATGGATGAAGGGGCCATTTCTTAAATGTGATATGATACAATTACGGTAATAGATATAATAACATACATAAAAAAAACTATTGTTAGGCGCTTATTGGTTGTCAGAGGAACACGCAAGGCTAAATAGACCTCAAGAATGTCAAGGAAGAAAACAGACCTTTATTATATGGCTCCAAACATCGTATGTTACATGACATCGATCAGCCATACCATTATGATCAGTGACAGGTTAAGTGAATAACATCGATTATCTCATTGCTAAAAGTGGGTGAGATATATAAGGCAGCAAGTGTACATGCTGTCCCGGAAGTTGAGGTGTTGAAAGCAAGAAAAAATGGACAAGCGTAAGGATTTGAGCGACTTTGACAAGGGCCAAATGGTAGCGGCTAGAAGACTGGGTCAGAGCAACTCCAAAACTGCTGCTCTTCTGGGATGTTCCCGGTCAGGACCAACCAAAAGCGGTCGAAGGAAAACCGGCCACGGGGTCATGGGCGGCCAAGGCTCATTGATGGAGGTGGGGAGCAAAGGCTGGCCCGAGAAGTTCCGGTCCAATTGGCGAGCTACTGGAGCTCAAATCGCTGAAAAACTGAATGCTGGTTCTGAAAGAAAGGTGTCAGAACACACAGAGTATTGCAGTGTGTTATGTATGGGGCTGTGTAGCCGCAGACCGGTCAGGGCGCCTATGCTGGCCGGTGCCTACAATGGGTTTGTAAAGATCAGAATTGGTCCACAGAGCAATGTAAGAAGGTGGCCTGGTCTGATTCATTACAGTTTATTCTATCATGTGGATGGGCGGGTGTGTGTGTGTCACTTACCTAGGGAAGAGGTGGCACCAGGATGCAATATGGGAAGAAGGAAAGCCGGATGAGGAGGCAGTGTGATGCTTTGGGCAAAGTTCTACTGGGAAACCTTGGCTCCTGACATTCATGTAGATGTTACTTGACACCTACCACCTGCCTAAACAGTGTACACCCCTTCATGGAAACGGTATTCCCTGATGGCAGTGGCCTCTTTCAGCAAGATAATGCGCCCTGCCACACTTCAAAAAGTGGTTTGAGGAAAACAACAACGAGTTTGGGGTGTTGACCTGGCCTTCAGGTTCCCTAGATTTCAAGCATCTGTGGGATGTGCTGGAAAAAGGAATCCAATCCATGGACCACTGGGCTTAAAGGATCTGCTAGTGATGGCTTAGTGCCGGAGACCACGGCATATCTTCAGAGGTCTAGTGGAATCCATGCCTCAGTGGGTCAGGGCTTCTTTGGAGGCAAAAGGGGGACCTATTTAGTATTAGGCGGGACATCATAATTTAAAGAAAGGTCTCCCCATATCCGCACATCTGTTCAATCCCAAAGATCAATGGTAAGTGGCAACCTCAGCATGGACTCCGGCCAGGCCACGAACCCAACATGTTTCGCTCTGCCCCTTGGAGCTTAATCATGATTTCCGTTACACTTAGCATTCACAGGAGCCGGGACGAGCTCCCTCCCGGACCAGCACTCTCAGCGGTGGACATCAAGGACTTGCACCCCTTTCGGAGAGCCTGAGCGGCACAGGTCTTTTGGGTCGCAGTGGGACATCATGCTGTTATGGCTAATAGGTGTATATCACGAACAGATTTAAGAGAGACCCGTAACTTGTTAGTATAAAATATTTTACAATTTAAAACTCTTAAAATCACATAAAATAAACATTGATTGACCGAGGACCTGCTGTGATGTTCTGGTGGCTTCCTTCAAGGTGTAGAGCTTCCCAATGAGTTCAATCCAGCCAAGAAATACTGTTTTAGGGCTTGTTGGCTCACTTTTATTTAAAAAAGGAAGAGAAAGTTCTAACAAAAGATTACCCCTGCAGGGATTTCCACCATCACTGCAAACACAAAAGTAAATGATGTTAGCCTTCTGGCTTGCTCTGGCAATGCCACCTCTCAGACCTCACACATAAAGCCCCACTCTGGTGGGCTGTGCCCGCGCTGCGAGGGTTAATGTTGTTTTTGTCTAGGAGATTGGAGACTGTAGATATACTTACCTAATCTTCTGATCCTCCCCACATCTTTTACATATTTTCTGGTGAACTTTAAGGCACGAACAAGCATAAAAGAGCCCTTAGGCTCCTAAGTGTACAAGTTTTTTTTTTGTTTTTTTTTCCTTACGCTAGAAATATACTGTAATTATTGAGAACTTCTATATACAATGCTCTGATTGCTATCACGATATCTTGGTGTCCAAGGTAAAGATCTTGCCATTTAATTAGGTTAAAGAGCTGGGCCCCTCTTGATTTTCCTTATTTAATTCCTCCCTTCATCTCTCATTTTTCCTCTCTCTTTTTTTTGTCCCCAACGCCCCCCCCCCCCATCTATTTCCCCTCCCTCTTTCCCTATACTCGTCCTTTTTTTTTTACTTTTCCTTTCTTTTCTTTTTTTTTTCCTTTGTCTTTTTATTTCCTTTGTCTTTCCTTTGTCTTTTTCCCTTTTTATTCACCCTGTATCTGTTTAGTGTATAGAAAGAATATAAAACCATGATGATGTCATGGTATGACCACATTCCGGAACAAGTCTTTTTTTTATCTTTGGTTTTGTTTTCCTATTGTATATTTTTGTGTTAATAATTGGATGTTGACATAAGGAAAGTTGAACTAAATATTTGATTGCTGTAAGAAGTATAAAAAAATTATAAAGTATTTAAAAAATAAATAAGATAAAAGTTATTTTTATTACAATGTGACCCGCTATTTTGGAAATGAAAGTGTCATGTTACAACTGTGCGTTGTGTTTAAAGCGGAGGGCCACCCTAAAATAAAAAATTGTATTAATATTCTTAAAAAAAAAAAAAAAAAAAAAAATTTGATTTTTTTTTTTTTAACTTACCTGAAACCCCTGTTGCTAGGCAGTCTTCCTAATCTACCTCTTCCTATTCCGCGATGCTTCCTCCTCTTCGGCGAGCAGCCCCGTTGCCTTCTGGGACATGTGTGTGTCCCAGAAAACAACGGGGCCATTCACAAAGCACTGCGCGACTCGCGCATGCGCAGTAAGGAAACGGGCATTGAAGCCGCCAGGCATCGCTGCCTGTTTCCCTTCTTGAAGATGGAGGCGCCAGCAGCCAATCCGATGGACGGATCGGCCTCGGGGGGCCGACATGGCGGGCTCCCTGGACAGGTAAGTGTCCTTATTAAAAGTCAGCAACTACAGTGTTTGTAGCTGCTGACTTTAAAAAAAAAAATAGCGGCCGGAACACCCCTTTAAGTCAGTAAAAATAAAAAAATTAAAAATGAATGTATAATGTTTTATGTTCAGTCTAATTTTATTGAAAAATTAGAAATTTAAAATACAAAATATCGAAACACCAGACATAAGCCCCGACCATCTGGGGCAAGTACCAAATAAAATAAAAAGGAACAACATCAAAAACAGAACAATATTACATATTAGTGCCGGTTCACACTGGGGTGACGTGTCAGGCGACTTAGCCTCCTGACAAGTCGCGCTCCATGCAGTGCAACGGAACTGTTCTAATGGGAGCGACTCAAGTCTTTCTATTAAAGAAGTCGTTTGCAAGCAGCGCTGAAGTCGAGCTGTGCGGGGCAGCTTCAGAGTCGGACGATTTTGAAGCCGCCCCAGTGTGAACCAGCACTTAGGAGCGTTTCCAAGAAGCCAGCAAAGGCGGTACCAAAGATACTATGTATTGTGACACCTGCCTGACCTCATAAATGCTCTTCTGTAAGAATGGTCAAACATTCCCATAGACACGCTCCTAAACCTTGTGGACGGCCTTCCCAGAAGAGTTGAAGCTGTTATAGCTGCAAAGTACGGACTAACTCAATATTGAACCCTACGGACTAAGACTGGGATGCCAATAAAGTTCAGACTAAGACTGGGATGCCAATAAAGTTCATGTAAAGGCCGGCGTTACAATACTTTTGGTAATATAGTGTAAGTGGTCCAAAGTAGTGGAGCTTAAACATATACACAATGACCAGTGTCAGAGCAAGCTGTGTGAACATGACCAAAAGCAATAGACACACTGTCTGAACCTCATATCTCCATCCTCGATAAATGTCAAAGCAAGCAAGATGTAATGATACAAAACTAGCCAAAGCCCCGCATGCAAAAAAAAAAAAGATAACAGAAGAAGAAAACTAGACAAGAAAGCATAGCCCTAGGAGGGGTAGAAGAGAACCTCCAATCGATCTGAAAGAGGTAAGACAGCTGTCAACCCATTAGTAGGTCCATAAGCTCTGAAGATTCTCTGTACATATTCCAGGAGAGCCACATACATTGACACCGTTCTTGGGTGCCCTGTTCCTGTGCCAGAAAGAATCCCATGGATTCAATGTGATCCATCTCCTCCAACCATTCCACCAAAGACGGAATACGGGCCATACGCTAATAGCGGGGGATCACCAGTCTGGCGGCCGTCAGACAATGACGTAGAATACCCCGTTTTAAACTCTTATAAGATATGATGTTTTATAATAAAACTGTTTATTTGATCTCTAATGGGACGTTCAGGTTCAAAATCCTTATACAGATATGTTCCTACATAAAGTGGGACCATGGAGAAAGACCATGGCTCCCACTAATAGAACATTAAATCACAGCAACAAAAAAAATGGAATTTGGAGATTTGGAGGAAGCTGAGAGCAATAGAAGGGACTTTTCTGAGTTACAAATACATACTTGAATAGATTTTCTTTAGAACCAAAGTTTAGTTCCCCTCTACTTATGACTCATCTTGGGGAATCTTGGGGAATGAGAAGACCACATTCTTGAAGATGGCGCTCAGCTTCTAATAACCTGATAACAGAGAAGAATCTTATGTTTCCAAAGGCAGAAAAAAAAATGAACCATACCCTTTAACTCAATGTTGATGAACCACATTCTTACATTTCTTAAAATAGTCCTGGGAAATAGATTGTCAGAAACCATGAAATCAGACTGAGACAGAAGTACAGTTAAATCACACTTGTTTAATATAAAAAAAGTAAAAAAGAACAAATGTAGTCAAAACATAGTCAAAGTTCAGTAACCAGAATGGATAGTCAGCCAAGCCAGAAGTCAGGGATCAACATAGTGAAACAGCAAGCAGGATCTGTAGCCAGAAGGGATGTCAGCAAAGCAAGTCTTTTAAACAGGAACGCAGGAGATCTTCTCTGTAACGTTGACCAAGGCGAAGGCAGAGATCCTCTGGACTGGACGGCTTAAGTAGGCAGGACTGACGAGCAGGATATCATCAACAGCTGAGTAACTGTGGAGAGAGATGGGAGCTGGAAATTAGCCGACAGCTGAGCGGCAAGCTCAGAGAAGGAAGGGCTGAGCCCAGCCCTGACAAAGATTAAGTTTTATTCCGGGAAAAAGTCTGCTCCAGGTGCTGGTTTGTCTGTCAGAAGGAATTTTTCTCTTCAATGTAACTCAAACTATACTCTGTTAGAAAAAAAACTGTACTTTACAGTTTGGAGGGAGGTCCATATGTAAGTAGGTTGTGTTTAATTTATACCACAGCCGGGAAGGTTGGTGTTAATATGTTTTGCTGGTTCTTTCTTTGCGGGATTTTTTGGGTCTGACTCACTAGTCTTGTACCATATAAAAGAGGGACCAAGGTCCAATTCAAGCATGTGAATAAGTAGGTGTGTATATCACCTGAGGTGTTGCTGTTACTGGGGCCTGTCCACACAGCCTTCTGCCAAAACCGGAGCCCCTATGGAAAAAGAGCCTTTACAGAGTGCGGGACCACAAATCGGTGGTGCAAACAAGACAGGGACTGTAGATTTGTTGTTAAGTAGAATCTGTTTGTAATATTGAACTGGTACATTTTTAACGTGTTTAGCTCCAGCCAAAAAATCTATTTTAAGCTTTTTGGAAAACATAGGGAAGGGTTATCACCCTGTGACATTTGTTTTGCTGTCTGTGCTCCTCTTCAGAAGATTTCACCTCACTTTTTGTCCCAATGACAAATGTTTTTTGAAAATTTGGGGGTTTTTTGTGAAACAAGGATTGGTGATAAAGCATCAGTGGAAAGGAGAAACGTTTTTCCCATATTAACTCTTACAGGAGAGAATTTCCATTCCTAGGGGTAGATTTCATCTCACTTCCTGTTGTCACTTCCTGTTGTCTCCTTCTGTTTGCAAGTAGGAGTCGTTTGTAAGTTGGATGTTTGAAAGTAGGGGCCTGCCCTATATACTCAGCAGAAATTTGGGCCTTAGGTGTTGTTGTGGCCACAACACTGTAAGCCCTCACAGGGCCTTGCTGTGAAATATTAGATCACGTCCCTGTTGAACAGGGGCTGAAAAAAAAAATTGGGCCTTAGGCACTGGTGCTGGTGCCACAACACTGCAACTCCTCACAGATACTCTAGTTGGAACGCAGAAACGAGCCCTGCTGCAAAGTATTGCATCAAAAATTGTAATTACACACCCCTGTTAAACAGGGGCGGAAAAATTAGGCCTTAGGCACTAGTGCTGGTGCCACAACACTGCAACCCCTCACAGATACTCTAGTTGGAACGCAGAAACGAGCCCTGCTGCAAAGTATTGCATCAAAAATTGTAATTACACGCTCCTGTTAAACAGGGGCTGAAAAATTGGGCCTTAGGCACTGATGGTGGCGCCCAGAACCAAAAATGTTCTTACAAGCTATCAGCGTGATCACTGAAGAGGAAGAGAATAATTACTCAGGATAGTCACTTAGCATCAGCATAGGCAGTCTTTGAAGGGATCTGAGATTTCAAAAAAAATTATTCGGTTACATCAGCATCAGGTGCTTGGTAGCTGGTGGTGATCCAAGATTGATTCATTTTTATGAAGGTCAGTCGATCAACCGAGTCGGTGGACAGACGCACCCTGTGATCGGTTACAAAGCCTCCAGCAGCACTGAATGTGCGTTCCGAAAGAACGCTGGATGCAGGACAGGCCAGTAGCTCAATTACATACCGTGCAAGCTCTGGCCAGTGATCCATCCTCAAGACCCAGTAACCCAGAGGATTTTCGGTGGGAAAGGTGTCCAAGTCAGATCTTGCCCCTAGGTATTCCTGCACCATGTAAAACAGACGCTGGCGATGGTTGCTGGAACCGATCATACCTTGGGGCTGCGGACCAAAAAATTGTCTGAACGCATTGGTCAGACGGCCACCTTCTCCACCGCTCCTTCTTTGACTGACCGAAGCCTCAGCAACACGTTGTCCAGAAACAGGAGTTTGTAACCTCCCAGTCTCTGGGAACGCGTTTCACAGACCTTTCTGCAAGGCCTCCCGAAGATGTTTCATCCTCTGCTCCCTCTGCGATAGCAAGATAAGGTCCGCAACCTTACCCTTGTAATGTGGATCAAGGAGGGTTGCCAGCCAGTATTGGTCCTTCTCCTTGATACCACGAATACAAGCATCCTTACGCAGGCTTTGCAGGATCAGGGAGGCCATGCAGTGTAGGTTTGCTGAGGCATTCGGTCCGGAGTCCTCTGGGTCACTAAGGACGACATGGTCCGCAGCCACCTCCTCCCAGCCACGTACAAGTCCATGTGTTTCTTGGGACTGATCCCTTAAAGACTGCCGCTGATGCTGAGTGCCAGGCTCCACCTCCATACTGACACAATCCTCCTCCTCCTCCTCACCCTCGTCCTCTTCCTGTGTGATCGGCGGGCACGCAGGAACACTGTCTGGATAAAGGGGGCCTTGAGAGCTAAGGAAGTCCTCCTCTTCCTGCCTCTGTTCTGCCTCAAGTGCCCTGTCCATTATTCCACGCAGCGTGTGCTTCAACAGGTGGACAAGGGGGACAGTGTCACTGATGCATGCACTGTCACTGCTCACCATCCTCGTGGCCTCCTCAAATGGTGACAGGACAGTGCATGCATCCCTGATCATGGCCCACTGGCGTGAGGGAAAAAAAACAAGCTCCCCTGACCCTGTCCTGGTGCCATAGTCGCACAGGTACTCATTGATGGCCCTCTGCTGCTTGTGCATCCGCTGCAGCATGGCCAACGTTGAGTTCCACCTGGTGGGCATGTCACAGATTAGGCAGTTCTTGGGCAGGTTAAACTCCTTTTGGAGGTCTGCCAGCCGAGCACTGGCATTATATGACCGGCGGAAATGCACACAGACTTTCCTGGCCTGCCTCAGGACATCCTGTAAGCCCGGGTACCGGCCCAAGAACCACTGCACCACCAAGTTAAGGACGTGAGCCAAACAGGGCAAATGGGTCATCTGTCCATGTCGGAGGGCAGAGAGGAGGTTGGCGCCATTGTCGCAAACCACCATTCCTGCCTTAAGTTGGCATGGCGTCAACCACCTCAGAACCTGCCCCTGCAGAGCTGACAGAACCTCTGCCCCAGTGTGGCTCCTGTCCCCCAAGCACACCAGCTCAAGCACCGCATGGCATCTTTTGGCCTGCATACTTGCGTAGCCCCTTGAACGGCTACAGAGCACCACTGGTTCCGAGGACAAAGCACAGGAAGAGGCCATGGAGGAAGAAGAAGAGGAGGGGGTGGAGGAGAGAGGTGTGTCACAATCATTAGTAGTGGCATTTTGGAGGCGTGGTGGCGGAACAACCTCCAACACTACTGCACCTTGTCCTGCATCCTTCCCAGCTGCCAGCAGAGTCACCCAATGCGCAGTGAAACTTAGGTAACGTCCCTGTCCATGCCTGCTAAACCATGAGTCAGCGGTAATATGCACCTTACCGCTGACCGCCCTGTCCAGCGAGGCCAAGACATTGCCTTCCACATGCTGGTAGAGAGCCGGAATCGCCTTCCATGAGAAAAATTGGCGTTTGGGTACCTGCCACTGAGGAACCAGGGGGCAGAGTCTACCAACTGAAAAGGCAGCAGTTGAAGTGCTAGCAATTTTGCCAAGCTAGCATTCAACCGCTGGGCATGTGGATGGCTGGGAGCGAACTTCTTTTGGTGGTGCAGCAGCTGGGGCAGGGAAATTTGCCTGGTACAATCTGACGTCGGTGTACCGAAAGCAGATTGCTCACAAGTACTTGGCTGTGACACACCTAATTCTACACCTTCATTCCTCTCAGTGCAGGTCTCAGAGAGGACTGAAGGTATAGTGGGGTTGGAGATCTCAGCTGATGAGGAGCAAGGAGAGGTCCTCTTTGTTCTTTGGTGTTGGTCTTTTAGAAACGCTTGCCAACGAACTGCATGGCAGGTCAACATATATCTGGTCAAGCATGTGGTGCCCAAGCGGGAGATGTTTTGGCCATGCGAGATACGCTTGAGACATATGTTGCAAATAGCAGCGGTGCAATCTGATGCACTCGTCTCAAAAAAGGCCCACACCAAAGAACTTTTGGAATAACGCGCAGAGACAGCAGCGCCCTGCACATGCGGAGCTTTGGGGTGTGATGCAGTCAGTGTGCTGCCCTTAGGCTGGCCCCTGGAGGGCATCCTGCCTCGTTGGTGATGTGCCTCCTCCTCCTCCTCTCTCCTATCAGGCACCCACGTTGAGTCAGTGACCTCATCATCCCCTCCCTCCTCATCACTGGAGCAAACCTTGCAGTATGCTGCAGCAGGGGGAGCATGACTGCCAGATTGCTGTCCTTCTTGGGCACCACCTCTCTCTGGGCTCACGTTACTGCCTTCATCTAGCTCAGTATCATCATCAGAGCCTTCTAAACGCTGGGCATTCTCCTGGAGCATGTACCCAACACTGTGGTCAAACAGTTCGAGGGACTCCTCAGGAGAACATGGTGGGGCTAGGGAAGGAGTCACTGATGCCATTGAGCCGAGGGAAGAGGCAGCGTTGGCAGCTGCTTTGCCAGACAAAGTACCCTGAGCATGAGTGAGAGAGGATGAGGATGGCTTGGTCATCCACTCGACCAAGTCTTCCGCATGTTGCGGCTCAACATGGCCAGCTGCTGAAAAAAAGGCCAAGCGTTTCCCACGGCCACGTGCTGATGAGGATGCACCGTCTCCACGACCAGCACTGTTGCCTCTAGACACAGAGCCTGCTTGCCCTCTTTTATTGCCTTGTGACTGTCTGCCTCTCCTTGTTGGCCTTCCAGACATACTAATGGCCTGTAGCTGCACTAAGCTGGGATATATATATATATATATATATATATATATACTGATACTGCAGCTAGCAAAATCAACTGCCTGCCTGTAGTATAAGAACACCACCAACCTTCTACAGGTAGCTTTAGCTGAACACTGTGCAGAGCTCGCAAAAAACTAACTTGTAGCTTATTTAGCTGCCTGCGGTAGTGATAGGATCAGGAAAACACCACCAACCTTCTAGAGGTAGCTTTAGGTGAACACTGTGCAGAGCTCGCAAAAAACTAACTTGTAGCTTATTTAGCTGCCTGCGGTAGTGATAGGATCAGGAAAACACCACCAACCTTCGACAGGTAGCTTTAGGTGAACACTGTGCAGAGCTTGCAAAAAATTAATTTGAAGTTTTAGCTAAACACTGTGAGGAGGACGCACTACACTAACTTGTAGCTTTAGCTGAACACTGTGCAGAGGTCGCACTAAACTAACTTGTAGTTTTAGCTGAACACTGTGAGGAGGACGCACTACACTAACTTGTAGCTTTAGATGAACACTGTGCAGAGGTCGCACTACACTAACTTGTAGCTTTAGCTGAACACTGTGAGGAGGACGCACTACCCTAACTTGTAGCTTTAGCTGAACACTGTGCAGAGGTCACACTAAACTAACTTGTAGCTTTAACTGAACACTGTGAGGAGGACACACTACCCTAACTTGTAGCTTTAGCTGAACACTGTGCAGAGGTCACACTGACTAAACTAACTTGTAGCTTTAGCTGAACATTGTGAGGAGGACGCACTACACTAACTTGTAGTTTTAGCTGAACACTGTTCAGAGGACGCACTACACTAACTTGTAGTTTTAGCTGAACACTGTGAGGAGGATGCACTACACTAACTTGTAGCTTTAGCTGAACACTATGCAGAGGTCTCACTACACTAACTTGTAGTTTTAGCTGAACACTGTGAGGAGGATGCACTACACTAACTTGTAGCTTTAGCTGAACACTGTGCAGAGGTCGCACTACACTAACTTGTAGTTTTTGCTGAACACTGTGAGAAGGACGCACTACACTAACTTGTAGCTTTAGCTGAACACTGTGAGGAGGATGCACTACACTAACTTGTAGCTTTAGCTGAACACTGTACACTACACTAACTTGTAGCTTTAGCTGAACACTGTGCAGAGGTCACACTAAACTAACTTGTAGTTTTACCTGAACACTGTGAGGAGAACGCACTACGCTAACTCTAAATAGTCTAGCTGCCTGACTGTGGTACTAATAGGATCAAAAGAACACAAGCAATTTTCTTCAGGTAGCTGTAAATACTGTAACAAGACAAGCCTGCCTGTCAGTAGGAAGATAACAGGAACGGATCTAGCTAAACTGAATACAGTGTATATATATATATATATATATATATATATATATATATATATATATATACAACACCTGGGATGCATATATATACACAATACACTGCTAACTCACTGACTGTCCTGCCTAATTTAGCTAACTCAAATGAAATGACACTGTCTCTCTGTCTATCTAAGCACGCTGGAACACACACTACACAGGGCCGCCGTGCAGGCGGCTTTATATAGTGTGGGGCGTGTTCTAAACCCCCTGAGCCATAATTGGCCAAAGCCACCCTGGCTTTGGCCAATTACAGCTCTCTCTACTGATGGCGCTGTGATTGGCCAAGCATGCGGGTCATAGTGCATGCTTGGTCAATCGTCAGCCAGCAATGCACTGTGATGCCGCAGTGAATTATGGGCCGTGATGCGCCACACGAATTTGGCGCGAACGGCCCACAACGTTCGCAATTCGGCGAACGATCGAACAGCCGATGTTCGAGTCGAACATGGGTTCGACTCGAACGCAAAGCTCATCCCTACTGTATGTGTGTGTATACTGTGTGGCCCCATAATCTATTGCCTGGGGGCCCCATAATCTCCTAATGCCCGGGGGCCCCATAATCTGCTCCTATTGCCCGGAGGCCCCATAATCTTCTCCTATTGCCCGGGGGTTCCATGAGTTGTCAGTCCGCCCAGTGGTGGAATTACCAGGGTCGCAACAGTCGCACTTGCGACTGGGCCTGGCATTCCGCCACTGTGGGGAGGGCCCAGCGGGGTTGCTCTTCACACACGGCTCTGATCGGAGATCGTGTGTCATGGAACAGTAGCACAACAGAGACATCGGCGTCATTAATGTTCTATTTGCCCGTCCATCCTCTCTGGCACAAGATGAGAGAGGACACACAGCTGATCTCACGGCTTCCCCTTCTCCCTTCCCCTCCCTCCTCCCCTCTCCTGTGTGCTCTGTGGGAAATGTGAGCTCCTTAGCTTCACACTTGACTGCCCGCGGAGCACACAGGAGAGGGGAGGAGGGAGGGGAAGGGAGAAGGGGGAGCCGTGAGATCAGCTGTGTGTCCTCTCTCATCCTGTGCCAGAGAGGATGGACGGGCAAATAGAACATTAATGCAGCCGGTGTGTCTGTTGTGCTACTGTTCCATGACACACGATCTCCGCTCAGAGCCATGCTGTCCTGAGAAGGCAGACGGCACTGATGGAAATTTATACCATTCACTAATGAGCACTGTTGGAAGGCACTGATGAGCACTAATAGAAGGCACTGATGAGCACTGATAGAAGGCACTGATGGGCACTGATAGAAGGCACTGATGAGCACTGATAGAAGGCACTGATGAGCACTGATAGAAGGCACTGATGAGCACTGATAAAAGGCACTGATGGGCACTGATAGAAGGCACTGATGAGCACTGATAGAAGGCACTGATGAGCACTGATAAAAGGCACTGATGAGCACTGATAGAAGGAACTGAAGAGCACTGATAAAAAGCACTGATGGGCACTGATAGAAGGCACTGATGGGCACTGATAGAAGGCACTGATGAGCACTGATAGAAGGCACTGATGGGCACTGATAGAAGGCACCGATGAGCACTGATAGAAGGCACCGATGAGCACTGATAGAAGGCACTGAAGAGCACTGATAAAAGGCACTGATGGGCACTGATAGAAGGCACTGATGAGCACTGATAGAAGGCACTGATGAGCACTGATAAAAGGCACTGATGAGCACTGATAGAAGGCACTGATGGGCACTGATAGAAGGCACTGATGAGCACTGATAGAAGGCACTGATGAGCACTAATAGAAGGCACTGATGGGCACTGATAGAAGGCACCGATGAGCACTGATAAAAGGCACTGATGGGCACTGATAGAAGGCACTGATGGGCACTGATAGAAGGCACTGATGAGCACTGATAAAAGGCACTGATGGGCACTGATAGAAGGCACTGATGAGCACTGATAGAAGGCACTGATGAGCACTGATAGAAGGCACTGATGAGCACTGATAGAAGGCACTGATGAGCACTGATAGAAGGCATTGATGGGCACTGATAGAAGGCACTGATGGGCACTGATGAGTACTGATCGACGGCACTGATGAGCACTGATAGAAGGCACTGATGGGCACTGATAGAAGGCACTCATGAGCACTGATAGAAGGTGCACTGATGAGCACTAATAGAAGGCACTGATGGGCACTGATAGAAGGCACTGATGGGCACTGATGAGCACTGATAGAAGGCACTGATGTGCACTGATAGAAGGCACTGATGGGCACTGATAGAAGGCACTGATGAGCACTGATAGAAGGCGCACTGATGAGCTCTGATAGAAGGCACTGATGGGCACTGATGAGCACTGATAGAAGGCACTGATGAGCACTGATAGAAGGCACTGATGGGCACTGATAGAAGGCACTGATGAGCACTGATAGAAGGCGCACTGATGAGCACTGATAGAAGGCACTGATGGGCACTGATAGAAGGCACTGATGAGCACTGATAGAAGGCACTGATGAGCACTGATAGAAGGCACTGATGGGCACTGATAGAAGGCACTGATGAGCACTGATAGAAGGCACTGATGGGCACTGATGGGCACTGATGAGTACCGATCGACGGCACTGATGAGCACTGATAGAAGGCACTGATGGGCACTGATATAAGGCACTGATGGGCACTGATAGAAGGCACTAATGGGCACTGATAGGAGGCATTTATGGGCACTGATAGAAGGCACTCATAAAAGGCACTGATGGGCACTGATAGAAGGCACTAATGGGCACTGATAGAAGGCACAAATGGGCACTGATAGGAGGCACTGCTAAAAGGCACTGATGGGCACTAATAGAAGGCACTGATGAGCACTGATAGAAGGCACTGATGAGCACTGATATAAGGCACTGATGGGCACTGATAGAAGGCACTGATGGGCACTGATAGAAGGCACTGATGAGCACTGATAGAAGGCACTGATGAGCACTGATAGAAGGCACTGATGGGCATTGATAGAAGGTACTGGTGGGCACTGATAGAGGCACTGATGGGCACTGATAGGAGGCATTTATGGGCACTGATAGGAGGCACTGATAAAAGGCACTGATGGGCACTGATAGAAGGCACTAATGGGCACTGATAGGAGGCGCTAATGGTCACTGATAGAAGGCACTGATGGACACTGATAAAAGGCACTGATGGGAACTGATAGGGGGCATTTATGGGCACTAATAGGAGGCACTGATGGGCACTGATGAGCACTGATAGGCCACATTGATGAGCACTGATAGGCAGCACTGATAGGAGGCACTAATGTGCACTGATTGGCACTGATAGGTGGCATTGATGGGCACTGAGGAACACTGATAGGCAGAACTCAGGCAGTATTGATGGGCTTTGATGGGCAGAATTGAAGAGTACTGATAGGTGGCACCAGTGGCGTAGCGTGGGTTGTCAGCACCCGGGGCAAGGCAAGTAATTTGCGCCCCCCCCCAACCTGCAGACTTTTAGCTATCCCTGAGTCCCTTCAAATACAATAGTACTGACCACTACACTGAGAACTACACTGTCCACTACACTACATTGTCCACTACACTGACCACTATACTATACTGTCCACTATATTACACTGACCACTACACTGTCCACTATACTGACCACTATACTACACTGTCCACTATACTACATTACACTGTCCACTATACTACACTACACTTGACCACCATACTACACTGACCACTATACTACACTATACTGACCACCATACTACACTGTCCACTATACTACACTACACTGACCACTATACTACACTGTCCACTATACTACATTATACTGACCACCATACTACACTGACCACTATACTACACTGACCACTATACTACACTGACCACTATACTACATTATACTGACCACCATACTACACTGACCACTATACTACACTGACCACTATACTACACTGACCACTATACTACACTATACTGACCACCATACTACACTGACCACTATACTACACTGACCACTATACTACACTGTCCACCATACTACACTATACTGACCACCATACTACACTGACCACTATACTACACTGTCCACTATACTACACTGTCCACTATACTACACTATACTGACCACCATACTACACTGACCACTATACTACACTGTCCACTATACCAGACTATACTGACCACCATACTACACTGACCACTATACTACACTGTCCACTATACTACACTATACTGACCACCATACTACACTGACCACTATACTACACTGTCCACTATACTACACTATACTGACCACCATACTATACTGACCACTATACTACACTGACCACTATACTACACTGTCCACCATACTACACTGTCCACCATACTACACTGACCACTATACTACACTGATCACTACACTACACTGACCACTACATTACACTGACCACTACACTACACTGACCACTATACTACACTATACTGACCACCATACTACACTGTCCACTATACTACACTATACTGACCACCATACTACACTGACCACTATACTACACTGTCCATTATACTACACTATACTGACCACCATACTACACTGACCACTATACTACATTGTCCACTATACTACACTATACTGACCACCACACTACACTGACCACCATACTACACTGTCCACTATACTACACTGTCCACTATACTACACTAACCACTACACTACACTGTCCACTATACTACACTATACTGACCACCATACTACACTGTCCACTATACTACACTGTCCACCATACTACACTGTCCACCATACTACACTGACCACCATACTACACTGTCCACCATACTACACTGACCACCATACTACACTGACCACTATACTACACTGTCCACCATACTACACTGTCCACCATACTACACTGTCCACTACACTAACCACTACACTGACCACTATACTACACTGACCACTACACTAACCACTACACTGACCACTATACTACACTACACTGTCCACCATACTACACTGACCACCATACTACACTGTCCACCATACTACACTGTCCACCATACTACACTGACCACCATACTACACTGTCCACCATACTACACTAACCACCATACTACACAGTCCACCATACTACACTGTCCACCATACTACACTGTCCACCATACTACACTGACCACCATACTACACTGACCACTATACTACACTGACCACTATACTACACTGACCACCATACTACACTGTCCACTACACTAACCACTACACTGACCACTATACTACACTACACTGACCACTACACCACACTGACCACTGCACTAACCACTACACTGACCACCATACTACACTGTCCACCATACTACACTGTCCACCATACTACACTGACCACCATACTACACTGACCTTTATACTACACTGTCCACTATACTACACTGTCCACTATACTACACTGTCCACTACACTACACTACACTGACCACCATACTACACTGTCCACTATACTACACTGTCCACTATACTACACTGACCACCATACTACACTACACTGACCACTATACTACACTGACCACCATACTACACTGTCCACTACACTGTCCACTATACTACACTATACTGACCACTATACTACACTATACTGACCACCATACTACACTGACCACTACACTAACCACTACACTGACCACTACACTAACCACTACACTGACCACTACACTGACCACTATACTACACTGACCACTACACTGACCACTACACTAACCACTACACTGACCACTACACTGACCACTACACTAACCACTACACTAACCACTACACTGACCACTATACTACACTACACTGACCACTACACTGACCACTACACTAACCACTACACTGACCACTACACTGACCACTACACTGTCCACTATACTACACTGACCACCATACTGCACTGTCCACCATACTACACTGACCACCATACTGTACTGTGCACCATACTACACTGTCCACCATACTACACTGACCACCATACTACACTGACCACCATACTGCACTGTCCACCATACTGCACTGTCCACCATACTACACTGTCCACCATACTACACTGACCACCATACTACACTGTCCACCATACTACACTGACCACCATACTACACTGTCCACCATACTGCACTGTCCACCATACTGCACTGTCCACCATATTGCACTGTCCACCATATTACACTGTCCACCATACTACACTGTCCACTACACTATACTGTCCACCATACTACACTGTCCACTACACTATACTGTCCACCATACTACACTGTCCACTATACTACACTATACTGACCACCATACTACACTGTCCACTACACTATACTGTCCACCATACTACACTGTCCACTATACTACACTGACCACTATACTACACTATACTGACCACCATACTACACTGTCCACTACACTATACTGTCCACCATACTACACTGTCCACTACACTATACTGTCCACCATACTACACTGTCCACTATACTACACTGACCACTATACTACACTGACCACTATACTACACTACACTATACTGACTACTATGCTAACCACTATACTACACTAACCACTATACTGACCACTATACTACACTATACTGTCCACTACACTGCCCCCCATAGTGACACTACACTGACCTCCATACTATACTACACTACACTGTCCTGCCTACAGTCTCTCTCTTGCCCCCCTCCCTCCCTCCTCCTCCCAGTAACAAGACTCTCACTTACCTTCTTGTCCTGGCTGCATCGATCCGGAGGAGGAGAAGAACACAGCGGCGGCTCACATTCTTCTCTCCCCTGCGCTCTGCTTGCTGCCATGTTCAGTGTCCAGCGCCCTGTGATTGAGCGTATGGGGGTCATGTGCGGAGGCGGGACGCCTCACATGACCCCCATACACCCAATCACAGGGCGCCGGACACTTAGCATGGCGGCCGGAGCCCGGGGACACAAAATTAGAAATTAGGAGGAGGCAGCCAGTGACACATACTGGCGCCCCCCTAAATATCGCGCCCGGGGCCACGGCACCCCCTGCACCCCCCACGCTACGCCACTGGGTGGCACTGATGGATGCTGTTAGGCGGCATTAATGAGCACTGATAGGTGGTGCTGATAGGCAGAATTGATGGGCACTAATAGGCGGCATTAATGAGCACTGATAGGTAACATTTGTAGGTGGAAGTGATGGGCACTGATAGGCGGCATTGATGAGCACTGATAGGCAGCACTGATGGGCACTGATAGATGGCACTGATTATCAGTGTAAACAATTTACTGACATTCTTGACAGTTAACGGCAGTCCTTTCCTAACACAGACACAGCGCGGAAGGAAAGGGCTGTGGATAACCGACAAGTCTGTTTACATGTGATCAGCTTAAAGGGCCGCTGTGATTGCGCTGGATGCATGTCCCAGGGGTCATGCGGGAAGCACGGTTTTGGGAGGATGTCCATGGACACCCTCCCAAAATTGGAAGCCCGGGGCTCGGATGGAAGGGGGGCCCATCATGGTTTCTTGCACCGGGGCCCGGAAGGTTCTAGTTACGCCTCTGAGTACGCCCCTGGGCTCAGGTAATTATTAGGGGGGACTGGAGGGTGTTGCTGCACATAGAAGGTTTTTTACCTTCATGCATAGAATGCATGAAGGTAAAAGACCTTCTGCTTTTAAAACCATTTTAATACAGTGTGAAAACACAAGTGGTTACCAAAGGTTTCTCTAGCAGCCTGTCATAAGTGTGTGCATGTAGCAGGTGGGATAGCCTCTTGCAGGAGGAGTTGTGGTCAGCACTCTCTCTGTCAGCAGGTTTGTCTCCCATAGCTAGGGGAGAAGATCAGCACCGAAGATTTCCTCAGCCTGAGCACATTAAGGAAGAAAAAGAGATAGGTGAGTGCACGCATGGAGTCCAATCTAGGGACCCTATTCCATTACTGGGAGTGAGGTAGTGGAGATACGCTGGACAGGTGAAGGGGCATTGGCTCTGTGTATCCCTCCTAAATGCAACAGTGACTGTGGTGGTTTATATAAACATCAAGAGAGTTAACTAAAGTTCAAGTTAGCGGCATGCATAAAGGTACCCCATATGTAAGGCAGTGACCCTATCCAAGGTGCCTAGCATAGCCCTGAAGAACCCACCCCAAGGTAGGCCTTCCATGTGACTCACACTTGATGCCCAATGCGGAGGGGAACATGGAGGATGTGACAACCACCCCCTACCCCACCCTTACACACATACCTTTAGGTAGGTATGATGGTCAGGTGCCAACAAACCTTTTGCCATTAGATTTTAAGAACTCTGTTCATCTCAACCTCATATGGAGGAATGAGAGGATCACCACCTTGAAGATCATTGGAGATAGCCCAGAATAACCTAGGGACAGAAAATAATTGTATCTTCTCGAAGGCAACAAAAAGAATCATAACCCTTTACCTTAATGTTGATTAACTTGATTCTCCTGTAATTCGTATCTTTCTTAAAATACTCCTGTAGGATACATTGAGCTACAATCAGGAGAAAAGTCTGCTCCAGAGGGTTGGTCTGTTGGCCTGAAAGAACTGGATCAAGCTTTTCTTCTGAATGTAACTCAAATTATACTTTGTGTTAGAAACACCTGAATATTATCATTTGGAGGGGAGTCCATAAGCTTTAGCCATATAAGTAGGTGTCAAGTGCCTACAAAGTTTATGTCATTAGATTTTAAGAACTCTGTTCATCTCAACCCATTCCTATATACTCATTTGGAGGAATGTGAGGACCAACACCTTGAAGATGGCTTGCAGCTTCTAATAACCTGATGAAAGAAAAGAATCTTATCTCATTCTCCTGAAGGCAAGCATTTAATCATAACCCTTTACCCTAATGTTAATTAACAAGATTCTCCTGTAATCTTTACCTTTTATAAATTAGTCCCGAGGGATAGATTGAGTTACATTCAGGAGAAAAGTCTGCTTCAGGCGATGGTCTCTCAGCCTGAAGGAATTTGGGCAGAATTTTCTTCTGAATGTAACCCAAACTATACTTTATACTAGAAACCTTATAATTTAGAGGGGAGTCCACAAGCTTTAGCCATACGGGTAGATGTGATGGTTAGGTGCCTACACATTTTTTGTCATTACATTTTTAGAATTATGCTCATCTCATAATTCTAAAAACCACCACCTTTGAGATGGCTCTCAGCTTTTAATAACCTGGTGACAGAAAATAATCTAATATTCCCGAAGGCAAAAAAAAGATTCATAACCCTTTACCTTAATGTTGATTGACTAGATTCTACTGTAATTCTTACCTTTCTTAAAATAGTCCTGGGGTATAGATTAAGTTACATAAGAGAAGTCTGCTCCAGGTGATGGTTTGTCAGCCTGAAGGAACCAGAGAAAGCTTTTCTTCTGAATGTAACTCAATATATGCTCAAAACTAGAATTACCTGAACTTTATCAAATAGAGGGTTGTCCACATTCTTCAGCCATATACGTAGGTGTGATGGTCAGGTGTCCGTATATTATTTTGCCAATTCGATTTTTTAGAACTCAAACTCTCAGGTGACACATCTAGAGAAATGAGAAGCTCACCATCACCTCTAAGGTGGTAAGGACTCATCTGGGGGATTGAGATTTCAACCACCTTGGAGAAGGTTTTCAGGTTCTAATAGCCAGATGACAGAATAGAATCTTTCATTCCCGTAGGCAAAAATATTAACCATAACCCTTAACCTCAATGTTGATGGACCAGTTTCTTCTGTAATCTTTACCTCTTTTAAAATGAATAACTCAGATAGAACAAAGCTCTTAAAGCGATTTTTTTTAAAAATGTATTTTTTTTTTTTAAATTACAGACAGGTGTATTTTCAGCGGGAACGCAAGGGAATGCAGTTCGGGCACCATTGACCACCAGAGGGTCCATTGATATTGGCTGCTGGAGGATCTATTGTTCCTTGGGAGGATCTATTGTTGAGGGAGGTTTCTATTGTTGCTGGGGGGTCTTATGTTTCTGGGGGGGGTCAATTGTTGCTGGGAGGGATCTACTATTGAGGGAGGGATCTGTTGTTGCTGGCTGCTGGAGAGTCTAACATTGTTGGCTGTTGGGAGATCTATTGTTGCTGGTGGGTGTCTATTGTTCTTGAGCTAGATCTGTTGTTAGGGGGTATTATGTTGCAGGAGGTCTAGATCCCCTGCTGGCTGCAGGGGATCTATTTTACTGCTTTTTAGATTATCCATACAAATTACTTAGCACCACAAAATGATACTTGGTTCTGTTTTCTCTAAAAAGGGTGGTACTGAGAGGTGGGCAGGGGGTGGAACCAAGGGACGGTGTTTATAAGTGGGTAGGGGGGCAGAGACAAGGGGTGACTTAGAAGAGAGGAGTACCTGTACCTATTCTCTAAGAAAAAAACCCTGATTACAGGTACTTATATAACACCGTGAATTAACACAGTGCTTAAAGTCATTTTAAAGGCTCATGGTTTTTTACCTTCATGCATGCATTCTATCCAGAGATTTTAGGAAAGGTTTATGGGTGGTTCCACGTGAATGGCTAGATATAATGAGAACTTCTGCCTCAACAAATGCAGCCACCTGGGTGGAGTATATGATGAAAGGTTTAAAAAGAAGTGTGGCGCTGTTCTTCAATTCTGGGGTGTGGGTGCTCTCAGTTCACTCTCTAACCAATACTTTATACTATATTACTGGTCCAATTCATTTGGTGGAGGGGGGATTATGGTGTGGGGTTGTTTTTAACGGATTGGGCTCGGCCCACTTAGTTCCAGAGAAGGGAACTCTTAAGGCGTCAGCATACCAAGACATTTTTGGCAATTTCATGCTCCCAACTTTGTGGGAACAGTTTGGGGATGGCCCCTTCCTGTTCCAACATGACTGCGCACCAGTGTACAAAGCAAAGTCCATAAAGACATGGATGAGAGAGTTTGGGGTTGGAGGAACTTGACTGGCCTTCACAGAGTCCTGACGTCAACCCAACAGAACACCTTTGGGATGAATTAGAGCTGCAACAGTGAAAGCTTTTCTTCTGAATGTAATTCAATATATGCAACCCAACTTTGTGGGAATAGTTTGGGGATGGCCTCTTCCTGTTCCAACATGACTGCGCACCAGTGCACAAAGCAAAGTCCATAAAGAGGAACTTGACTGGCCTTCACAGAGTCCTGACTTCAACCCAACAGAACACCTTTGGGATGAATTAGTGACTCAGCAGTCTTTGGACACCTTAAGGAAAAGGGACATTATTTAGAAGATCAGCGAGGTGCACATTTTCGATAGGTTGTCAAGAAGCGTAAAAAAGGAAATCTACCTTATCAGGACCACACATTCCTAAACGGGGTTGGCCTTTGTCAGTAGAGAGGTTCATAAAGAGATGGATGAGCGAGTTTGGGTTGAAGGAACTTGACTGGCCTTCACAGAGTCCTGACCTCAACCCAACAGATCACCTTTGGGAGGAATTAGAGCGGAGACTGCGAGCCAGGCCTTTCCGTCCAACATCAGTGCCTGACCTCACAAATGCGTTTCTGGAAGAATGGTCAAACATTCCCATAGACACACTCCTAAACCTTGTGGACAGCCTTGGCAGAAGAGTTGAAGCTGTTATAGCTGCAAACAACGCAACACTGAACCCTACGGACTAAGACCGGGATGCCATTAAAGTTCATGTGCGTGTAAGGGCAGGTGTCCCAATACTTTTAACAATATAGTGTACATAGAATGCATGAAGGTAAAAATACCTTCAGGCTTTAAAACCACTTTAAATGGAAAAAAATGAATGTGCATATTGTTTTCTTGTCTTCCTTTTTGCATGGCAACTAGCTAAAAATAAATTGTTTTAAAAGGTACCAGTCAGTCGCCATTTGTAAGACAATGTACAATGTTATCTTTATGAATGTGCTCTATGTTAATGCATCTGTAGATAATTATAATGGGACAATGACCTTCAATTTCCCAGAATCTGTCTACAGGAGCTCTATAATACAGTGAAGGTTTAGTCTTGAAAAACAGGAAGAAGCACCTTTACAAGAATTTTTTGTTGTACCCGGTCTAGAGCAAATAAATCAGTCTGTGGAATGTAAACAGAACACCCATTCAAACACCTAGGGCACATACAAACTCCATGGTTGCTAGTGCCCTGGAGAGAATTTAAGAGCCCCCACAGAATAGGGCAAATGGGGCAGGGGCTATCTTGACAAGAAGGCAAAGTTTTTAATCAGAAATTAGCTTTTGTTCAGCAGGTTCAGACACTCTTGCTATACAGTGCCTTAAAAAAAGTATTCATACCCCTTGACATGTTCCACATTTTGTCATGTTACAGCCAAAAACTTAAATGTATTTTATTCAGATATTATGTGATAGACCAACACAAAGTGGCACATAGTTGTGAAGTGGAAGGAAAATTATAAATGGTTTTCAAATTTTTTTACAAATAAATATGTGAAAAGTGTGGTGGGGGGCCATTTGTATTCAGCCCCCTTTACTCACATGCCCCTAACTAAAATCTAGTGGAACCAATTGCCTTCAGAAGTCAACTAATTAGTAAATAGAGTCCACCTGTGTGTAATTTAATCTCAGTATAAATACAGCTGTTCTGTGAAGCCCTCAGAGATTTGTTAGAGAACCTTAGTGAACAAATGGCATCATGAAGGCCAAGGAACACACCAGACAGGTCAGGGATAAAGTTGTGGAGAAGTATAAAGCAGGGTTAGGTTATAAAAAAAATGTCCCAGGCTTTGAACATCTCACAGAGCTCTGTTCAATTTATCATCTGAAGATGGAAAGAGTATGGCACAACTGCAAACCTACCAAGACTGGACCGTCCACCTAAACTGACCGGCCGGGCAAGGAGAGCATTCATCAGAGAAGAGCCAAGAGGTCCATGGTAACTCTGGAGGAGCTGCAGAGATCCACAGCTCAGGAGGAGAATCTGTCCACAGGACAACTATTAGTTGTACACTCCACAAATCTGGCATTTATGGAAGAGTGGCAAGAAGAAAGAGATTGTTGAAAGAAAGTCATAAGAAGTCCCGTTTGCAGTTTGCGAGATGCCATGTGGATGACACAGCAAACATGTAGAAGAAGGTGCCCTGATCAGATGAGACCATAATTGAACTTTATGGCCTAATAACAAAACACTATGTGTGGTGGAAAACTAACACTGCACATCACCCTAAACACACCATCCCCACCGTGAAACATGGTGGTGGCAGAATCATGTTGTGGGGATGCTTTTCTTCAGCAGGGACAGGGAAGCTGGTCAGAGTTGATGGGAAGATGGATGGAGTCAAATACAGGGCAATCTTAGAAGAAAACCTGTTAGAGTCTCCAAAAGACTTGAGACTGGGGCGGAGGTTCACCTTCCAGCAGGACAACGGCCCTAAACATACAGCCAGAGCTTCAATGGAATGCTTTAGATCAAAGCATGTTCATGTGTTAGAATGGCCCAGTCAAAGTCCCTAAAAGTCTCTTGACCCAACTTAATCTCTGGACCTGGATCTGTGAATAGGCCCCCCAGCTAAGCCCATTTGTGACCTTTGTGTCTTCTTCAAAGCCTCCTATAGGATTCTGCACCAGGAGGGCAGAGCACCTGCACGGGGTCCCCTCCTGCAGGAATGGACCAAGGAACACTGCCTCATGCTGCCCAGGCCTCAGACTATTAATGGGATTTCTCTCCACCTTCCCTTCTGGGCACACCTCCCCAGGAATTGGCTGGAGTTCCTTAAATATTCAGGCTGCCCATTCTGCTCTTCCTCCCACTATACTTCTAGAACGGAGCACTGTTGCTCCTACTGACACCAATAATGGGGCACCATTTCTCCCACCTACACCAACGATGGGGCACTATACCTCCTGCTGATACCATAGATGGGGCACTGTTTACTCCCACTGATACCAGGACAATTTCTACTCCCACTGGCCACAGTCCAGCCCCCTAAAGTCTGAAGGACATTAAACTGGCCCTGCACCAAGTTGGCAGAGCCCCTGCACAGGAGTTTCCTCCTGCAAACTGGACCAAGGAACACTGCCCCTGCTGCCCAGGCCTCAGACTATTTATGGGCTCTCCCTCCACCTTCTGTGTACACCTCCCCAGGGATTGACTGGGGTCCCATAAATATTCCAACTGCCTGTTCTGCTCTCCCTCCTACTATAGTATACTTGTAGAATCCTCTACAACAGTACAAAATAGATTACAGCGCACTCATACAAAAATTACATTTAAATCCTGCAAGGCTATTTAAAACACCTGAACATATTAAAAAATATGGGGATTTGGTGACATCATATGGCCATATAGTGCTAGAATAATAATGCAGGGTGCATAGGCACGTGATTAAAGTCTGAGGCTCTAATAGGCTTCAAAAAATGGTGGGCCTGGAGCGCAGAGCACTGAGCCCAGCCAGTTGTGTGTCAATAGCGAATGAATATTCGCTGTTGTCACACTGATTCTCCTCCCAGCCAATCAGGAAGCAGGTCGTGAGACCCGTTTCCTAATTGCCCGAAAGGAGACGTGTTCCAATTGACCTAGGAGAAAGAGGGAGGAGATGCTGAGGAGGAGTTGCAAGGGGAAGTCTCCGCCCGTCGACCGCACCATAGATGGAGTAAGTGTGCCGCCGCCCATCGACCGCGCCATAGATGGGGTAAGTGCTGGCCTTGGGCAGTGCAGTGGGTGCTGATGTCCCGACTGAACAGGGGGTGGGGGAAATGGCTGGGAGTGCACTGTTTGCTGCCCCCCAGAAATATATCACCAGCCGTCGCTGCTCTACAACAGTGATCTCCAAACTATGGCCCTTTGCTTGCCTTTATCAGGTCCTTGGGGCACAATTGACACCAAAAATACTGACATCAACAATGGAGCACTATTTCTCCCACTGACACCAATAATGGGGCACTATTCCCCTATTACCCAACCCCCCCACCCCCCACTGACACCAACAACAGGGCACTATTCCTAATATGAAAGGTAGAGCACTGTTGACTCCCACTGATGCTAGGACAATTTCTTCTCCCACTGCCCACAGTCTGGCCCCCACTAAATTCTGAAGGACAGCAAACTGGTCCTTTATTTATAGAATTTGAAGACCCCCTGCACTAGAAGACATGGGGAAGCAGCAGAGCAGCAGCTTCTGAAACACCAAGCGCCCCTAAATAACCAACGCCTGCTCCACTAAGTACAGGGAAGCTGTCAGAGAGCTCCTCTGGGCAGACGCGCTGCTGGTGTGCGTCGGGGTGCGTTGGGGTGCGTTGGGGCGCGTCGGCACGCGCCGCCGCGGGTGCTGGCATGCGGGTGCGTGCGTGTGTGCGGGGGCGCGCGCCCGACGTTTGGCGCCAATCTGCCTATTTAGGCTGTCTGCACAGGGGGCTCGATGCTGTCCGATCTTCAGCTCCCTGTATCCCAGCACCTGCTTCCTGTTTGAACCTGATCTCCTGACCACTGGCTTGCCTTTGATTATCCTTGCTTTCTGCCTACCACTGATCCCGGACTGTCCTGACTACGAATCTGCCTGCTCCTCTGTACCGCATTGCCCGCCTGTTGCCAACCCTGCTTGTGACCCGACCTGCCTGCTCCACTCCTGCTCTGGACCTGCTGCCTGTGCTTCAGTTGACTGGTGATCTCCAGAACCACCTTTACCGGGATCCTCCTGCGGCTAACCCGCCAGGCTCTCATACCATTCTGTGTTCCCGTGCCTCCTGTCCATATTACCAGGGGCCGGGAACCAGATACGTAAGGGAGGCCCCCCCCACTACATCGGGCTCATCGGTCTGGTACGTGGAAGTTTGACAGTATCGGACAGCCATGTCCGAGCCCGAGCAGGGAACCTCCCCCATGGAGGAACTGTGTAGACACCTGGCGGGTCTCACACAAGCCGTGAAGAGCCTCCAGGAAGGCTATACAAGGTTGGAAGAGTGAGTCCTGTCTGCTCCAACCCATCCTCAAGCCGCTTCATCTGCCAGAGTTCGTAATTTCTCTCTTATCCGGTGAACCACAGACCTGGGCTCACCGCCTCCTGGAGCAAAAATCTGGAGCCCTGGATAACCTTGATGCTTTTTTTATCACCATGTCACAGTTGTATGAGGACCCCCAAGTGACAGCGACTGCGGAAGTCGCCTTGCAAGCCCTTCAACAGAGGTGTAGAGCCGCAGAGGAATATGTGGTGGAATTTAGGCGGTGGAGCTCCGACACTGGTTGGAATGACGCGGCTTTGCGTTATCAATTCCGCATGGGTTTGTCTGATCCCTTGAAGGATGAGTTGGCACGGGTCGGAATACCCCAAACCCTGGATGAGCTCATCAATCTGTCTATTCAGATCGACCGACGCCTCAGAGAGCGTCGCTCCGAGAGATCTACCAGCCAATTTCGCCCTACCTGGATGCTCCCCAAGGTTCCGAGTTCTCCCAGCCAGTCTTTTCCGGCACCGGCCACACCGGTTCTTGATACCTCCGAACCAATGCAGCTCGGTCTGCTCCGTCCCTCTCTCAATCCAGAAGAGCGCCAGCGCCGAAGAGTCAACAACCTCTGCATGTACTGCGGGGAGTCTGGACACTACGTGAGGTCTTGCCCTAACAAGACACGTAAGTCTCTGCCAATCTCTTCAATTTGTGCATCTGCTCTCCCTAACCAAGCTAATCACCTTGCTCTCTCTATCATCTTACAGCTTCCAGGAAGGAATATTCCAGTTACGGTCATAATTGACTCAGGAGCCTGCAGCTGTTTCATTGACCTAGCCTTCGCTGCAAACCATCACATCCCTCTCCAGTCTAAAAATCGGGGACTTGCTGTACATCTCGCTGATGGCTCCTCTTTCCGTTCCGGTCCGATCACGCAGGAAACCATCCCTTTGTTGGCCACCATGGGCTCCAACCACCAAGAACTCCTGCGCTTGGATGCCATCTCTTCTCCTCTTTTTCCCATCATACTGGGGATGCCATGGTTGCAGGCCCATAACCCCAGCATCGACTGGTCTAGCGGGGAAGTCAAGTTAGTTTCCAAATATTGCCAGCAACACTGCCTACATACGAGTCCTGTTGAATCTACCCAACTACTTTGCCTGGATACCGATTCCGAATTACAACAGGTGATCCCTGTGCCCTATCGGGACTTTCTTGACGTGTTTAGTAAAAAGGAGCAGAGACTCTACCTACTCACAGGCCTTACGATTGCCCAATCGAGCTGTTACCTGGAGCGGAAGTTCCCTTTGGGAGGACGAGTGGAAAACAGCTTTCCGCACCAGATTCGGGCATTTCGAATACCTTGTTATGCCCTTCGGCCTGTGCAACGCACCCACAACGTTTCAACATTTTGTCAATGACATTTTCTGTGATGTCCTGGACTTATATGTTATTGTTTATCTAGACCAGGGGTCTCAAACTGGCGGCCCTCCAGCTGTTGCAGAACTACAAGTCCCATGAGGCATTGCAAGGCTGACAGTTACAAGCATGACTCCCACAGGCAGAGGCATGATGGGACTTGTAGTTCTGCAACAGCTGGAGGGCCGCCAGTTTGAGACCCCTGATCTAGACGATATCCTGATCTTCTCCTCCTCAGTCTCGGATCATCGCAGGCACGTCAGAAATGTTTTAGCTCGGCACAGGCAGCATGGACTTTTTGTTAGACCGTAAAAATGCCAATTTGAACTTCAAAGCATCCATTTTCTAGGCTTAATCATCTCTGTTGAAGGTATTAAAATGGACCCCCAAAAGGTATTAGCCATTCTGGAATGGCCCGCTCCCTCTGATAAGAAAGGGGTTCAAAGGTTCATTGGCTTCTCCAACTTTTATAGAAAGTTTATTAGGGGCTTCTCTGCAATAATTGCCCCCATCACCGAATTAACTAAACAAGGGAATCGGTTCCATTGGTCTCCTAAGGCACAATCTGCCTTCGAAAAACTCAAGGAGCTATTCACCTCTGCTTCTATCTTAAAACACCCAGATCCTGCTTTACCATTCGTCCTCGAAGTGGATGCTTCAGAGGTTGCAGTCGGAGCTGTTCTGTCCCAACGGCAAGGCCCCAAGGCTCTTCTCTACCCGGTGGCCTTTTTCTCTCGCAAACTCTCTTCAGCGGAGAGAAATTACGATGTTGGTGATCGGGAGCTTCTGGCCATCAAGTCCGCTTTGGAGGAGTGGCGTTACTTACTGGAGGGTGCAGCACATCCCATTCTGGTCTATACGGATCACAAGAATCTGGAGTACCTCCGAACGGCCAAGAGACTGAAACCACGACAATCAAGATAGGCTCTATTTTTCTCTAGATTTCAGTTCCACATAACATACAGACCTGGTTCCAAAAATATCAAGCCGGACGCTCTTTCCCGTATGTTCCCTGATTCCGGCAAACCTGTGCATCTGGACACTATTCTTCCATCCGGAAATTTTCTTCTACTCCAAGGGGATCTGCTATCCCGAATAAAACAAGCCTCCTCGAATTGGACCCCGACTTCCGGAGATGAGGTGAGGGCCCAGGACGGCCTATTTTGGCACAAGGGTAAAATCGTGGTCCCTGAAGATCTGAGGGTGGCAGTGCTAGAGCTCTGCCATGATCATAAGATGGCTGGACACTTCGGTGTGCTAAAGATGACTGAATTGGTTCAGCGCACATTCTGGTGGCCTCTGTTGGCAAATGACTGCAAGAACTATGTGGAATCCTGTACTATCTGTGCACGGAGCAAGAATAGCCGGACAAGAGCCTGGGGGCTGTTAAAACCGTTACCCGTCCCGGAAAGACCGTGGAAGATGATATCAATGGATTTCATCGTAGAGCTTCCCCAGGCAGAAGGCTTTTCTACCATCTTCGTCGTCGTAGACAGGCTAACCAAAATGGCTCATTTTTTGCCTATGAAGGGCACACCCTCAACTATGGAGACAGCAAGGGTCTTCATCAAGGAGATTGTTAGGCTGCACGGAGTCCCATCAAATATCATATCTGATCGCGGTGTTCAGTTCACCTCCCGGTTCGGGAAGGCTCTCTGTGGTTCTCTGGAAATTGAGCTGGCACTCTCCTCCGCTTACCATCCCCAGACTAATGGGCAGACGGAGAGAACTAATCAGACTTTGGAGCAGTACCTCCGTTGTTTTTCGTCTTTCTCACAGGATGACTGGGTTTCTCTTCTGCCAATTGTTCTCGTACAATAACTCTTTACATTCGGCCATTAAGCAAACGTCCTTCTTTGCCAATTACGGCTTCCACCCGTCCTTCCTGCCCAGGTCTTTACCCGAATGTGCTATCCCTGCGGTCTCTGAAACCATGGACTTCTTCCTTACCAACAACAGGAAAACAGGAAACCATGGCTAAGACCCAAGAGTATAATAAGAAAATGTTTGACAAGAAGAGGTCATCCTGGAACCTGGCAATCAGGTCTGGTTGTCCTAAGAATGGCCTGCCCTTCAAGGAAATTGGGCCCTAAATTTATGGGTCCGTTCTCAGTCAAAAAGAGAGTTAACAATGTAGCCTACGAACTCAACTTACCTGGTACCCTGAAGATTCACCCGGTCTTTCATAAATCGTTGTTGAAACTTGTTATACCCAACACCTTTGCTGGCCGAAGTACTGACCCACCGGAGCCCATAATTATTGATAAGGAAGAAGAGTTCGAAGTGGAGGCTATCTTGGATTGCAGGAAAAGACACAATCAGTTGCAATACCTAATCAAGTGGAGGGGGTACGGACCAGAAGACAACTCCTGGGAGCCAGAAAGCAATCTACATGCCGAAGAGCTTCTGAGGACTTTCAGAAGTACCCACGCCACCAGATTGGCTCAGTTGGACATCCGGAGGCTGCCCTTGAGGGGGGGCACTGTCAGAGAGCTCCCCTGGGCAGACGCGCTGCTGGTGTGTGTCGGGTGCGTTGGGGCACGTCGGCGCGCGCATTCCCGTGCGCCGCCACGGGTGCTGGCGTGCGGGCACGTGCGTGTGTGCGGGGCGCGCGTCGGCGTGCACGCGCGCCCGGCGTTTGGCACCAATCTGCCTATTTAGGCTGTCTGCACAGGGGGCTCGGTGGTGTCCGATCTTCAGCTCTCTGTATCCCTGCACCTGCTTCCTGTTTGAACCTGATCTCCTGACCACCGGCTTGCCTTTGATTATCCTTGCTTTCTGCCTGCCACTGATCCCGGACTGTCTTGACTATGAATCTGCCTGCTCCTCTGTACCGCGTTACCGGCCTGTTGCCAACCCTGCTTGTGACCCGACCTGCCTGCTCCACTCCTGCTCTGCACCTGCTGCCTGTGCTTCAGTTGACTGGTGATCTCCAGAACCACCTTTACCGCGATCCTCCTGTGGCTAACCCACCAGGCTCTCATACCATTCTGTGCTCCCGTGCCTCCTGTCCATACTACCAGGGGCCGGGAACCAGATACGTAAGGGAGGCACCCCCCTGCTACATCGGGCTCATCGCTCTGGTACGTGGAAGTCTGACAGGAGCCAAACTAAATTTACCTAGAAGCCTGCTGACTAGTTCACATGCCAGTTAAAAGACGTTATGGTTTTTTCCTGTTAAATCAAAAAAAACAAAAAAACCCTACGGCAACTAAATAGTTCAAATACAATGTAGACATACCCACTTTGTCAAAAATATGATTGACATATGAGGTTTAGTTGCTTGACATTAAAAAGTAAACAGAAGTAACAGATTTTTTTTTTGTAGAATTGAACTCTAAGTGGCTTTGGGTTAAAATGCTTTTCTTCATGGTGTTACTTCCAGATGGACGTATTTTTAATGACGGCAATTCATTCATTACCAGTAAAGGTTTGGTGAAAGCAATTCTGGGACAAGGTCATCTAGAACCCAGGCCCATGCCAAACTGTGCCCCCCCGCCCCGATGTATGAGCATTATGTGTCAGCAAAATTCCCCCCACAAAAACACTGAGCACTAATCTGCATCCTTACCCCCTAAGCATAAATCCCCCCTCTTCCCAATAGACATCCGTCCCCCTGCTGAGATCCCCCTTTTAGCACAAATCATTGTCCCCCCTCTCCCATAATCCCCCAGCTCAAATGCCCCCTCCAAAAAAATTCACCCCCCCAGCACAAATCCTCTACCCCTAAAATTTCCCCTCTTAGTACACATCTCCCCCCCCAACTTCTTCCCCCCATCCCCCCTCCCAACACAAATCGCCCATATGGCATCCCTTGATCCGTGTACTCATGACTCAGAGCGAGGCTTGGTTCTGTATTTAAGGTGGTGAGTCACTACGCTGCCCGTTCCCTATTGACAACGTCTGCTGATGACGAAACGTGTCTGGAGGAAGGCATGTAGTGACGTCACCACGCGATCGGAGTAGGAGGACGGGCTCCGATTTGTCTATGCCGGCCGGCATTCTTTTATGCAATGTTATCTTCTTTTAACTGTAAGTGCATTACTTTGTTTTATTAAACGATGTTCAGACTATGTTACACTATGGCCAGGTTTTTCTTTTCCTGAGTACCCAAGTGTACGGACACTATAGCGGGACAAAGGGAGCGATCCGCACCATCCGAATCACCGTCCCTATTGTGGTCATCTGCAAGCTTAGAGGCCCGGGCTGGGTTATAGCCATCTGCCTTTTAAGCTTGCCGTCTGGTAAGCAGAATCTACAGCTACGGTGGTCGGGCATTTTTCTTGTTTGTGTGTGAACACTGCGGTGGCATTAAGGCTCCAAATACTTTAAATTAATTTCCTTGTCTCCGTATCATTTTTTGTGGACATATACAGCAAAAATTTTTAGCGCAGCTTTTCTAATTTTATTGGACTCTCTGTGTTATCACACTGTATGCTGCTGCTTTTTTTTTTACAAGTTTATTCATTTCATCAATTTTTTCTAGTGCGGTATCCTCTTTTGCACAAATCCCCCTAGATATCCACTCTTAGCCCACCCCAAATTGTACGAGTACCAATACTTTTTTTAATTACTCGCTAATACCAATTACCGATACCTATTACATTGGAAGGGTAGGTAGAGGGCTGGTGTGGGAGCTGGGGGGGGAGTTGGCTGAGGCTGGGGTGAGGGCAGGGTGAGGGGGAAGTAGGGGGGGAAGTGAGGGCAGGATGGGGGGGTAGGGGGTAAGTGAGGGCAGGGTGTGTGGGGGGGTAGGGAGTTGGGGGAGGCTAGGGTGAGGGCAGGGTGGGAGGTAGTAGGGGGGTAAGTGAGGGCAGGGTAGTTGAGGGTAGAGTGGAATAGGGGTTGAGGGCTGGGATGCAGCTTTTCAGGCAGCTGGATCATCTGGAGCTGGGACCATCTGAGGACCAGCTGAGCACAAATCTTCTTCCCCCCCATCCCTCCCCTAGATCTCCATCCCCTAGATATCCATCCTTAGCCCACCCCAAATTTCCCTCCTAGAAGAACTTACTAGGGATGCACCTATAAAAAAAATTAAAATGAGAATAATCAGCGCAAACAAATAATGTATAAAACAAGAGAAATATGCAAGCTGTACACTATAGGAATTCACCAACCTAAGATACTAATATAAAACAAAATTAGTGCAGCGCAAGTGATAAATTGTCCATATTAAAATCATGCATCCAGTGCATAAATCTTGAAAGGGAAATGTTGATAACGTTCCAACAAGCCACAATAATCGCCAAACCAGTAGTAAATTTGCGCTTACCAGATATGGCGGACCTTTAAATTATAGGAGGTCATAAGAGCCTGGATTCCTTATGGAACTATTAACGACCTGGATCTCTTGGGGACACCGATCATCAACATACGCCAGTGGTCACAGGGAAACTGAGGCTAGTTGTTAGTAACACTCTATGGGTTTCATACACATCATTTACATAAGGACCAACTCCCCCTCTGGCAATTCTTCATTATATTTTCTTACATGAATATAAGATTATTAAAGATGCAAAGTCAGTAGAGCCTCTTCAAAAAGCCACATGCAGGAAATATAGGAATCCTTTCCCTAGCTCTGGTCGTTCTTTTAGCTTCACGACAGCCTCTGTCCCTGTAAGCCCACTGCCCAGTCTGTTCACATTCATTTACTGGAGCTCCAACACATCAGGCATCATACCGCAGGATGAATATAATTTATTTGTATGCTTGGAAATGTATTGTTAAGTAGTGTATTTATGTGCTGCATCGCAGTACAGAGTGGAATGTACCCCATTGAAGTATTTGTATATTTTCTTGCAAAATAAAGTATACGTTTTCAATCAAACTGATACTAGCAGTAGTTGAAGGAGAAAAAGGTGAATATCCTTGCATGACCTAGTCAGAGCCCAGACTTAAACCCCATTGAAAATCTGTGGAAAAACTTTGAAGACCGCAGTCCACAAACAGTCACCATTAAAATGTAACCGAACTTGAGCCGTTCTGCAAAGAAGAGCAAATATTGCAAAGTCTAGATGTGCAAAGTTAGAGACATATCCCAACAAGGGGGGTGATCCTTTATCCAACTCAGTGATTCTGTTTTTGAATTTTTTTTTTTTCTGACATGTTGGTGTTATACAATTAAATTGTGAAAAGTATTGGGACGCCTGCCTTTACACACACATGACCTTTAATGGCATCCCAGTCTTAGTCCGTAGGGTTCAATATTGAGTTGGCCCCGCCATTTGCAGCTATAACAGCCTCAACTCTTCTGGAAAGGCTGTCCACAAGGTTTAGGCGTGTGTCTATGGGAATGTTTGACCATTCTTCCAGAAATGCATCTGTGAGGTCAGGCACTGGTGTAGATGAGAAGGCCTGGCTCGCATTCTCCGCTCTAATTCATCCCAAAGGTGTTGTATCAAGTTGATGTGTCGGCCAGTCAAGTTCCTCTAACATAAACGCGCTCATCCATGTCTTTATGAACCTCTCTACTGGCAAAGGCCAACCCTGTTTAGGAATGGGTGGTCCAGATGATGTAGGTTCCAAAGACATGCTGGTAGGTTAATTGGTTTCTGTCCAAATTGGCTCTAGTATATGAATGTGAGTCGGGGACCTTAAAAATGTGAGTTTGGGAACCTTGGATTGTGGGCTCCTTGAGGGTAGGGACCGATGTGAGTAGAGATAGGGACAATTGTAGAGACACACCCACACTCACTCAGGTTGAACTGGATGGACTGGTGTCTTTATTCAAACTTACTTAACTATGTAGATTGCCTTGTTTACGCCGCTTACAACCTATCGAAAATGTGCACCTCGCTGATCTTCTAAATAATGTCCCTTTTCCTTAAGGTGTCCAAAGACTGCTGAGTCACTAATTCATCCTAAAGGTGTTCTGTTGGGTTGAGGTCAGGACTCTGTGAAGGCCAGTCAAGTTCCTCCAACCCCAAACTCCCTCATCCATGTCTTTATGGACTTTGCTTTGTGCACTGGTGTGCAGTCATGTTGGAACAGGAAGGGGCCATCCCCAAACTGTTCCCACAAAGTTGGGTTACATATATTAAGTTACATTCAGAAGAAAAGCTT
The DNA here is from genome assembly GCF_042186555.1 of Aquarana catesbeiana. Classification (NCBI taxonomy): domain Eukaryota; kingdom Metazoa; phylum Chordata; class Amphibia; order Anura; family Ranidae; genus Aquarana; species Aquarana catesbeiana. The sequence continues at coordinate 8,700,173 of NC_133333.1, read as the reverse complement.
TCGCCGCTCTAATTGATCCCAAAGTTGTTCTGTTGGGTTGACGTCAGGACTCTGAAGGCCAGTCAAGTTCCTTCAACCCAAACTCGCTCATCCATCTCTTTATGAACCTCTCTACTGACAAAGGCCAATCCTGTTTAGGAATGTGTGGTCCTGATAATGTAGATTTCCTTTTTTACGCCTCTTAAAAACCGAAAATGTGCACCTCGCTAATCTTCAAAATAATGTCCCTTTTCCTTAAAGTGGTGTTCCAATGAAAAAAAAAAAAGCATAAATGTTCCTAAAAAAAAAAATAAAAAAAAAATTTGGAAATTTTTTTTTACTCACCTCTAAATGGCTGTTGCTAGGGGTCCCTCGTAGTCTGCCTCCTTCAGTGCCTGGGCTGGTGACATCACTTCCCCTCGGCGCAGGAAGGGCTCAGTTCTGCCCCCTCCCTCTTGACACATTACAGGTCCCAGATGACTGAGCGGCCAATCACGGCGCGCGGCGCCGCTCTCGCATGCGCAGTGGGTGCAGAGGGGGAGACGAGCGGAGCCTGTATCCCCCTCATTGCTGGACCGTGGGACAGGTAAGTGTCCGATTATTAAAAGTCAGCAGCTGCAGTATTTGTAGCTGCTGACTTTTAGTCACTTTAAGGTGACCAAAGACTGCTTTGCTGCTGAGTCTTGGCCTCCCGACTCCCCAATGCACAGGTCTTTGCATTCCTCACTACACCATACTACATATACCAAAATTACTTCTCTTGTGTTTGGGCTTTGGGTCTTTTGGAAGCACAAGCTTCCAGAGATGAGCTCAACCAAAAAAAAAAAGTTGACTTATGCCCCGTACACACGGTTGGATTTTCTGATGGAAAAAGTGCGATCGGACTGTGTTGTCGGAAAAATTCCGATCGACCGTGTGTGGGCTCCATCGGACTTTTTCCGTTGGAATTTCCGACACACAAAGTTCGAGAGCAGGATATAAAATTTTCCGACAACAAAATCCGATCGCTTAAATTCCGATCGTGTGTACACAAATCCGACGCACAAAGTGCCACGCATGCTCAGAATAAATTAAGAGATGAAAGCTATTGGCCACTGCGCCGTTTAAAGTTCCGACGTACGTGTTTTACGTCACCGCGTTCAGAACGATCGGATTTTCCAACAACTTCGTGCGACCGTGTGTATGCAAGACAAGTTTGACAAAAAAAAAAAAAATCTATTGGATTCAAGTCAGGTGATTGGCTGGGGGCCATTCTAGCAGCTTTATTTTCTTTCTTTGAAACCAGTTGAGATTTTCCTTTGGCTTTGTGTGTTGGGATCATTGTCTTGCTGAAATGTCCACCCTCGTTTCATCTTCATCATCCTGGTAGATAGCCAGATTTTTATCAAGAATGTCTTGGTCCAATTTTTCATTCGCCCTTCCTTCAATGACATGAGGATTGCCAGTACCGTATGCTAAAAAACAATCCCCCCCCACCCACCCACCACCACCATAATGTTCCCACCTCCGAACTTCACTGTTGGTATGGGGGGTGTTTTTGGGGTGATGTGCCATTTGACCTCAAAACATGGTGTGTATTATGGCATCCAAAGAGTTCAATTTTGGTCTCATCTGACCAGACTATATTCTGCCAGTATTTCACAGGCTTGTCTAAATGTTGTGCGGCAAACTTTAGACGAGCTTCAACATGCTTTTTCTTCAGCAATGGAGTCCTGGTCCTGGTGAGCGTGCCATGGCGGGTGAGTGCATTACTTGTTTTCTTTGAAACAATTGTACATGCTAATATCAGGTCTTTCTGAAGCTCTTCACAAGTGGTCCTTGGCTCTTGGACAAATCTTCTGATCATTCCTTTCACTCCTCTGTTTAGAAACCTTGTGGGGAGCACCTGGGGGTGGCCGGTTTATGGTGGAATGATGTTCTTTCCACTTCCGTATTATGGCCCCAACAGTGCTCACTGGAACATTCAGAAGTTTGGAAACCCTTCTGTAACCAATGCCATCAGTATGTTTTGCAAAAATAAGGTTGTGAAGGTCTTGAGAGAGCTCTTTGCTTTTAGCTATCATGAGATGTTTCTTGTGTGACACCTTGGTAATGAGACACCTTTTTATAGGCCATCAGGTGAGACAGAACCAGCTGAGATTAATTTCCAATGACAAGGGGCAGGATTGCTTTCTAATTACTGATAGATTTCTAGCATCTTTTAGAAACATACATACCTAGAAAAATGGTGATGTGTTCGACATTTTTTTTTTACCCGTTGTATGTCCTTTTTTTCCCACAGATAGAGCTTTCTTTGGACGGTATTTGATCACCGCTGCGTTTTTTATTTTTTGCACTATGAACAAAAAAAGACCAACAATTTTGAAAAAAAGCAATATTTTTTATTTTCTGCTATTAAAGAGATCCAATAAAAAAATTTAAAAAATGAAATTTCGTCATAAATTTAGGTCAGTATGTATTCTGTTACATATTTTAAGTAAAAAAAATTCCCATTAAGTGTATATTGATTGTTTTGTGCAAGAGTTATAGTGTCTACAAACTATGGAATATACTGGAATTTTTATTTATTTGATATTTTTACTAGTAGTGGCGTCACCTGGTGGCACCGCCCCCTTATGATGCCCCGGACCCAGCATGCACCGATCCGTGAGGTCACAAGGGGGTGGTGCCACCAGGTGACGTCCCTTACCTATTTAACTGTCAAACGACATAACAGGCATTCAGCGCGGTTAGCCTTCGTCATGGGCTGAGCGTTTTAGCTTTTTTTTTTTTTTTTTTTCAGGTCCAAAGGTTCGTCGGGCGTCGTGACTGACGATGGATCTACATTGGGGGACAATTTTTTTTTATTTTTTTAATAAAGGAATTGTCAAAAACTGCCTCCTGTCTTTACTTGTTTTTGACACTTTTTTTGGTGAATGAGTAGGGCTATAATCTACCCCATGTTCATTCACATAGGGAGGGGGCTGGGATCTTGGTAAAGAGGGCTTCCAGTTCCGATAAGCCCCCTGTTCGCAGACCCCCCACAACCACAGCCCAGGGATGTCGGGAAGAGGCCCTTGTCCCCATCAACATGGAGACAAGGTGCTTTGGGGATATATACAGCTCCTTGAAAAAGTATTCATACCCCTTGAAATTTTTCACATTTTGTCCTGTTACAGCCAAAAACGTAAACATATTTTATTGGGATTTTATGTGATAGACCAGCGCAAAGGGGCACATAATTGTGAAGTAGAAGGAAAATGATAAATGGTTTTCAACATTTTTTACAAATAAATATGTGAAAAGTGTGGCCTGCATTTGTATTCAGCCCCCTTTACTATGACACCCCTAATTAAAATCTAGTGGAACCAATTGCCTTCAGGAGTCACCTAATTCATAAATAGAGTCCACCTGTGTGTAATTTAATCTCAATATAAATACACCTGTTCTGTGAAGCCCTCAGAGGTTTGTTAGAGAACCTTAGTGAACAAACAGCATCATGAAGACCAAGGAACACACCAGACAGGTCAGGGATGAAGTTGTGGAGAAGTATAAAGCAGGGTTCGGTTATAAAATAAATCCCAAGCTTTGAACATCTCACGGAGCTCTGTTCAATCCATCATCTGAAAATTGAAAGAGTATGGAACAACTGCAAACCTACCAAGACATGGCCGTCCACCTAAACTGACCGGCCGGGCAAGGAGAGCATTCATCAGAGAAGAGCCAAGAGGTCCATGGTAACTCTGGAGGAGCTGCAGAGATCCACAGCTCAGGTGGGAGAATCTGTCCACAGGACAACTATTAGTCGTGTTCTCCACAAATCTGCCCTTTATGGAAGAGTGACAAGAAGAAAGACATTGGTGAAAGAAAGTCATAAGAAGTCCTGTTTGTAGTTTGCAAGAAGCCATGTGGAGGACACAGCAAACATGTGGAAGAAGGTGCTCTGGTCAGAGGAGACCAAAATTGAACTTTTTGGCCTAAAAGCAAAACACTATGTGTGGAGGAAAACTAACACTGCACATCACCCTGAACACACCATGGTGGTGGCAGCATCATGTGGTGGGGATGCTTTTCTTCAGCAGGGACAGGGAAGCTGGTCAGAGTTGATGGGAAGATGGATGGAGACAAATACAGGACAATCTTAGAAGAAAACCTGTTAGAGTCTGCAAAAGACTTGAGACTGGGGCGGAGGTTCACCTTCCAGCAGGACAACGACCCGAAACATCCAGCCAGAGCTACAATGGAATGGTTTAGATCAAAGCATATTCATGTGTTAGAATGGCCCAGTCACAGTCCAGACCTAAATCACATTGAGGCTTGAAAATTACTGTTCATAGACGCTCTCCATCCAATGTGACAGAGCTTGAGATATTTTGCAAAGAAGAATGGGAAGAAATGCCCCTCTCTAGATGTGCAAAGCTGGTAGAGACACCCCCAAAAAGACTTCCATCTGTAATTGCAGAGAAAGGGGGCTCTACAAAGTATTGACTCCGGGGGGCGCCATACAAATGCCCCCCCCCCCACACACACACACACACTTTTCATATATTTATTTGTAAAAAAAAAAAAAAAATTTGAAAAACATTTATCATTTTCCTTCCACTTCACATTCATCTTCCACTTTGTGTTGGTCTATCACTTAAAATCTCAATAAAATACATTTACATTTTTGGTTGTAACATGACAAAATGTGGAAAAGTTCAAGGGGTATGAATATTTTTTCAAGGCACTGTATTTATATATTTTTTTTTATTAATGTTTGTGCTCCCGCTCAATAAATTCTGTTCAGTTCCGGTCTTGGTGACAACATCACTAGTAAGGACAAAACTTCACTCACCACAGAAAAAAAGGAACAAAATTAAATAATACTAAAAAAAAAAAAAAAAAAAATATTCAAAAAGAATTATTTTCTTTGTTTCTACCTAAACATTAGAATATGACAACCACAACTAAATAAATAGTGCAGTTATGTGGTTTTACCTCTCAGGCTTTCCCTCAGGCGCCTTCAAAACTCTTTTTATGGTCTTTGATACTTGAGGAATCCAGCACTACCTTTCTAACTACTGGTCTGTCAACAGTTTCTCCGAAGATTATCCTCTGGAACGTATAATTTTAAAAATAATTTGAAATGTATCAAAACTGTTTGTACCTCCGATGGGAAGCTTCTTTACTAGCCACTGCCAGCAACAAACATAATCAATCCTTCCACTATTTTCTTTGTTAATTCAAAATCAAGTTTCAAAATCAAAATTCAATTAAAACCTGCATGGTGCTTATCAGAGCCTAGACTCCTTCTTCAACCTCTTCTCCATTCCCAATTCTGTCATCAACAGGAGGATAGGCTGACTGGGGGCCAGGATGAGGACGGGCGGGGGTTAGGTACTAGGCATCGCACACATCTACCCACAGACAGAGACTGGGACAGGGGCAGGGCTAGGGGATCTTTCTCTCACCCCCTTTCTCTCAGCCGCTCTCACCCCCCCTATCTCTTACCCCCCTCTCTCTCTCTCACCCCCTCTCTCTCTCTTTTCCCTCCTTCACTCCCCTTCTCTCTCATATTCTCCCTCTCTAACACCCCCTCTCTCTCTTACCCCCCTCTCTCACCATTCTCTCTCTAGCTCACACCCTCTTTCTCCCACCCACCCTTTCTCTCACCCCCATTTTTTTCACCTCCCCCTCTCTCTCTCTCACTCTCACCCCCTCTCTCTTACCCCCCCCTTCTCACCCCCTCTCTCTCTCTTTTCCCTACTCCACTCCCCCTCTCTCTCATACTCCCTCTCTCACACTCTTCTCTCTCTATCTCACTCCCTCTTTCTCCCACCCACCCTTTCTCTCACCCCCATCTTTTTCACCTCCACCTCTCTCTCTCACTCCCTTCTCTCTGTCACCCATTAATCTCTTACCCCCCTCTCTCTCTCTCACCTCCTCTCTCCCCTCTCTCTTTCTCACCCCTCTCTCTCACCCCATCTTTCTCACGTCCCCTCTCTCTCACCCTCATGTTTCTCACCCCCTCTCTCACCCCTTCTATCTGTCACGCCTTCTCTCTATTAACCCCCTCTCTCTCTCTCTCCTCTCTCCCCTCTCTCTTTCTTACCCCTCTCTCTCATCCCATCTTTCTCACATCCCCTTTCTCTCACCCTCATGTTTCTCACCCCCTCTCTCTTTCTCTCTCGCCCCCATCTCTGTCACCCCAATGTTTCTCATCCCCAATCTCTCTCACACCCCCTTTGTTTCTCACCTCCTCTCTCGCTCACCCCCTCTCTCTCTTTCCCTCTCACTCTCTCTAGTCCCCCCTCTTTCTCTCTCCCCCCTCTCTCACCTCCTTTCTCTCACCCCCCTTTCCCTCTCTCTCTCACCCCCTCTCTCTCTCACCCCCCTCTCTCTCTCTCTCTCTCTCTCACCCCTTCTCTCTCTCTCTCTCTCTCTCACCTCCCCTCTCTCTCACCCCTTCTCTCTCTCTCTCTCTCTCACCTCCCCTCTCTCTCATCTCTCCTCTCTCTCTCTCTCTCTCTCTCTCTCTCTCACCTCCCCTCTCTCTTTCTCTCACCTCCCCTCTCTCTCTCTCGCCCTCTCTCTCACCCCCTCTCTCTCCCTCTCTCTCACCCCCCTCTCTCTCCCTCTCCCTCTCACCCCCCTCTCTCTCCCTCTCTCTCTCTCTCTCTCTCACCCCCCTCTCTCTCTCTTTCATGCCTCTGCCAACTCCTCTCTCTCGCCCCCCTCTCTCTTTCTCCCGCTTTCGCTCACCCCCTCTTTCTTTCACCCCCTCATCTCATCCCCTCTCTCCTACCCCACCTCTCTCTCTCCTACCCCCCTTTCCCTCTCTCACTCACTCCCTCTCTCTCTCGAACCCCTCTTTCTCTTCCCTCCCTTTCTCTCTCACCCCCTTTCTCATCCCTCCCTCTCTCTCATGCAGGAAGGGGGAACTGAGTGGACACTGACTGACAAGTGACAGCAAGTAAGTGTTACTGATCCCATCCCCCAGCACTGCCACTGATCTCATCCTCCCCACCACTGACACTGATCCCACCAACCCCTCAGCACTGCCATTGATACCACCCCGCCCCTCCCCAGCACTGCCATTGATCTCATCCTCCCGACTACTGACACTGACCCCACCAACCCCTCAGCACTGCCATTGATACCACCCCACCCCTCCCCAGCACTGCCATTGATCTCATCCTCCCGACCACTGACACTGATCCCACCAACCCCTCAGCACTGCCATTGATACCACCCCACCCCTCCCCAGCACTGCCATTGATCTCATCCTCCCGACCACTGACCCCACCAACCCCTCAGCACTACCATTGATATCACCCCACCCCTCCCCAGCACTGCCATTGATCTCATCCTCCCGACCACTGACACTGACCCCACCAACCCCTCAGCACTGCCATTGATACCACCCCACCCCTCCCCAGCACTGCCATTGATCTCATCCTCCCGACCACTGACCCCACCAACCCCTCAGCACTACCATTGATATCACCCCACCCCTCCCCAGCACTGCCATTGATCTCATCCTCCCGACCACTGACACTGACCCCACCAACCCCTCAGCACTGCCATTGATACCACGCCACCCCTCCCCAGCACTGCCATTGATCTCATCCTGCCACCCAGCACTGCCACAGATTACGCCCCTCCCCCTGCCCTAGCAACCTATGAGTGAGCGGTGATAATGTGCACTAACATCTAGCAACCAATCAACAAGCAGAAATGATGTGTTGTAACCTCTAGCAACTAATCAGTGAGCTGTATGTGTGCTATAACCCCTGGCAACCAATCACAATCACTGCCTGATCTGTTGCAGTAAACTGATTTCTAGCTGCTATTTTAAATACCAGAGCAGGTGGAGAGCAAAAATTGCATGCGAGCAGGGGGCAGAGGGGGCAGAGGGGGCAAAGGGGGCAATGGGGGCAGAGGGGGGGCAAGAAAATGTTTACCCAGGGTCCAGTGAATATTAAAGATGGCCCTGCTTCCCGCAGACAACTAATGTCGGGGCATTTCTCCTTCTTACCACAAGTGTAAAAGGGTCCTTCTCCCACTCACCTCCAGTCGAAGGGCTTATGATCCTAACTTCATTATTTGTACTGAAAATAATGTTGTTTTATAGTACGGCTCAGGACGTCAAATACGCTAAGTACACCTCATTCCTTTTCCTTTTATCTGTTCCTTTACATCAGCTTACTGTTCATGCTTTAAGTACCCTGAACTATAGATATAGTGATTGTTATCAGGATTTTCCTGAGTCTTGAAACTTATTTCAAGAGTTCCTCTTAAGGGATTGAGAAGGGCGGCTCTACAGAGTTGTTGGTGGAGCTGAAGAAGATTTTTCAATACAGATTGCAGTGGCGGCTGGTGGTTTTTTGTTTGGGGGGGCAGCAAACAACCACCCCCCCCTCTGTCTGCCAGTCCACCGGCACCATCCCATCCAGGCAGCGGGCACATCGGGCAGCAGCGGGCACATCCGGCAGTGGCAAGGATCAGACGGCAAGGATCAGGCGTCGGCGGGCACATCGGGCAGCGGTGAGATCGGGGCATCGGCGAACATCAGGCTGCGGCGGACATCGGGCAGCGGCTCCCGTGCCTTCTCCTCGCTTCCGCTGTGCCTCTTCTCCCCTCCTCCTAGCTGTCCAATAGGATCGCCTGTCCATTTAACCAATCTGTGCTGTCCTATAGCACAAGTGGGTCACCAGGTCCCAGCCAATGATTTAAAGCAGGGACCTGTTTTCAGTTAGTGTCAGATTGCTCACCGCACTATCACAGTCCCATTATAAATCGCTGATTGCTATACTAGTAATGGCAGAGGTCAGCGATCTATAATGGGACTGTGATAGTGCGGTGGATATCTGACACTAACTGACATGGGGAGGGGAACTAACTGACAATGACATCACCAGTGACACTTTGCAGGGCAAAAAAAAATGGCCAGATCGCTGCTCCATGTACAGAGCTCTGTGTTGTGAGTAAACACAGAGCTCTGTGCTGTGATTCGCTAAACCAATCAGCAGGTCCCTGCTTTAAATCATTAGCTGGGACCTGCTGACCAACTTGAGCTGTACCGAAGGACAGCACAGATCGGGTGGCGTGCGAATGTGCCCCCTACCTGGAAATGTCAATACATGTACATGATTCAGAGCAGCACGGCCGCCCTGCTGCAGTATTATTACCATGGGGCAGTCCGCAAGGGATTATTCTGGAATGATCAACCCAGCTTAGCCAGGACCTGCTGACAGACTTGTGCTGTACTGAATGACTGCACAGATCGGGCTGTGGGAGCGTGCGTGACCACGCCCACTGCCTGGAAATGCCGGATCACGTACATGTACATAATCCCAGTATTTTTACAATGAGGCGGTCCACAAGCGATTATTCTGGAATGATCAATCCAGCTTGGCCGGGACCTGCTGACAGACTTGCGCTGTACCTAATGACAGCACAGATCGGGTAGCGTGAGCACGCCCCCCTATTGGAGCTGTCTAAACTGATCCGACTTTCAGCCCATTGATTTGAATAGAAGTCGCATCCAAGTCAGATCATGATGATCCGACTTATGGTGTGACTTGTGCTCTGAGGATCTTGAAGGGGAACCCCACACCAAAATGAAAAAAAAAATAGCGTGGGCTCCCCCCCAAAATCCATGCCAGGCTCTTTGAGTCTGGTATGGATCTTAACTTGTTCAGAGCCGCGCTATAGCCGAATGACGGCCACAGCGCGGATCTGCTTTGCCGGGTGGCCATCTATTGACGTCCTCCTCTTTCAAAGCTGGCCACGCTGAGGCGCGCAACACACGCTGAGACTCGGGTGATCACAGATCCGAGTAAGGGGCCGATCCTGGCCCCCACCACGTGATCAGCTGTCAGCCAATGACAGCTGATCATGTGATGTAAACAGAGGCTTGGTAATCTTTTTTTTTTCACACATTGACAGCGTCAGTGCCATGAATCAGTGCCCACCAATCAGTACCCACAGTACATCAGTGCCACCTATCAGTGCCCACAAGTGCCACCTATCAATGCCCACCAGTGGTGCCAATCAGTGCCACCTAGCAGTGCTGCCTATCAGTGTCACCTACCAGTGCTAATCAGTGCCCATCACTGCCACCCATCAGTGCCCATCACTGCCAGCTATTAGTGCCCTTCCGTGCCACCTATCAATGCTCTTCAGTGCCGTCCATCAGTGCCACCCATCAGTGCCACCTATCAATGCTCACCAGTGCCACCTATTAGTACCCATCAGTGTCGCACTTATCAGTGCCCATCAGTGTAGCCTCATCAGCATACATCAATGAAGGAGAAAAATTACCTGTTTGCAAAATTTATTAACAAAATATAAAACAGTTTTGTATTTTTTTAACAAAAAATGAAAAACCCAGGAGGTGATCAAATACCACCAAAAGAAAGCTTTATTTGTGGGAAAAAAATGATAAAAATTTCATTTGAGTACAGCGTTGTATGACCGCGCAATTGTCATTCAAAGAGTGACAGCGCTAAAAGCTGAAAATTGGTCTGGGCAGGAGGGGGGTTTAGGTGCCCAGTAAGCAAGTGGTTAAAATGGGGGGAAAAAAAATGGCGTGGGGCCCCCCCCAAAATCCATAACAGACCCTTATCTGAGCATGCATCCCAGCAGGTCAGGAAAGGGGGGGGCGAGCAAGTGCCCCCCCCCCGGACCATACTGTACCAGGCCACACGCCCTCAACATGGGGGGGTGGGTGCACCTTGTCCCCATGTCCCCATGTTGATGGGGACAAGGGCCTCTTCCCCACAAACCTGGGCGGTGGTTGTGGGGGTCTGCGGGCAGAGGGCTTATCGGAATCTGGAAACCCCCTTTAAGATCCCCTTTAAGATCCCCAGGTCCCGGCCCCCTACCCTGTGTGAATGAGTATGGGGTACATTGTACCCCTACTCATTCATCCAAAAAAGTATCAAAAATAAATAAAAACAGTGCACATGTTTTTGACAAAGTCCTTTATTAAAGTAGCTCCAACGTGTCTTCTCCCTCCGGTCTTCTCCCCTCTCAGGTGATGTCTTCTCCCTCCAGTTCTTCTCCCTCCTCCGCTGATGTCTTCTCCCTCCGGTTCTTCTCCCTCCACTGTCTTCTTCCTCTGGTTCTTCTGCCTCCGGTTCTACTTCATCCCGATGTCTTATATAGCCATGGGGCGCGGCCATCCGGTGATGTCATTTGGAGACCCAACTCCCCCGTATGGCCATGCCCTAGGGCTATGTAAGTAATGGCACATGCTGGAGATAATATATTTATTCATTTCAGCTTTCTTTTGGTGGTACTTAATCAACGCTGGATTTTTAATTTTTTTTTAAAGAAAAAAGACCGAAATGTTTGAAAAAAAAAAGTTTTTCTGTCATTAGATTTTGTAAATAAGTAATTTTTCTCCTTCACTGATGAGGCTGCACTGCTGATCACTGATGAGGCAGCATTTATAGACACTGATTAGGTGGCACTGATGAGGAGGCACTAATATGCCAGACTTATGGGCACTGATATGTGGCACTGATGAGCACTGATAGGCGGCACAAATGGGTAGCACTGGTGGGCACTGAGAGGCGACACTGGTGTGCACTGATAGGTGGCATGGATAGGCGGCACTGATGGGCATTGATCGACAGCACTGATGAGCAGACACTGATTGGTGTCATTGATGGGCATTGATTGGTGGCATTTATGGGCACTGATGAGGCAGCACTTATGGGCACTGATGAGGTGGCACTAATATGCCACACTTATGGGCACTGATATGTGGCACTGATGGGCGGCACAAATGGGTGGCACTAATAGGTGGCATGGATGGGCGGCACTGATCGACAGCACTGATGAGCAGGCACTGATGGGCACTAAAAGGCAGAACTGATGGGCACTGATTGGTGTCATTGATGGGCATTGATCGGTGGCATTTATGGGCACTGATGAGGCGGCACTAATATGCAGCACTTATGGGCACTGATATGCGGCACTGAGAGGAAGCACTGGTGGGCACTGATAGGTGGCACGTATAGGCGGAATTGATGGGTGGCACTGATGGGAGGCACTGATTGGCACTGCTGGGGCTTTACTGTAATCAAGGTACTGATGATTAGTGCCCTGATTACTTGTCCTGATGTCCCCTGCGAGGAGATGCCACTGATCGGCTCTCCTCGCCAAACACTCTGTTAGTGTGAGGTGAAAAGAGCTGATTACCGACACTTCTGCATTTACATGTAACTGGCTGTGATTGGACACATGGTTAAAGAGCCACGTCATTGGTTCTTTACAGAGATCAGGGTCTCGCTATGTCCTAGCAACAAGGCGTGCCTGCGACGTGGTGGGACCCACAGCCACCCGCCGGCTCCGCATCTTTCACAGTAATTCCCTGTTGACGAATGACAGAATTTTCTCTCATCACACTTTGAAAAATAATGAAAGCCTCCCTCCGCCCCCCTCTTCAATCTCGAAAGTTGTACCGGCACCTCCTCTCCTGAACTGAAATTACTTCCTCTGATTTCACCGCACATTGTGAGCTTCTCACAATGTGCATTAGAAACTGAAAATCAGATAGTGCCCACCTCATTTCCTGGCTGGGGGATGCCCAGCATCATTTAGCCCTTTCCTCCCCTGCCTGGCTGTCCCTGGCCTGCCCCTTTCATTCATTGGATTTCAGTTTTTTTTTAAATCATGGAGGCTCAGTATCACACGTGATCAGTGGTGGCTGGTGCTCCATCGGTTGGTGGGGTGGGGGGGGCGGCAGTCAGACCTGACCACAGACCCCCCCCCCTTCACTCCAGCCAGCCACCCCACAATAACCCCCTAACCCCACCCCATCGCTCCAGCCCGCCACCGCACACCATTGACAACACCGCCCACCACCCCCCCGGTCGCCGGCTAGCCCTCTCACCCGCCAGGCCCCTGTCAGCCCTGCACTTACCCCATGTAGGTCACGGCTGCGGCAGCGGTTCCCCCCCTCCGTCTCCTCTGTATCCCGGCTGGCGCTTCTCCTCCCAGCCAATTGAGTCTTCGGACTGCCAGCCAATGAGGTCCTAGGACTTGCTTCCTGGTTGACCGGGTGGAGAAACAGGAAGACATTAGCAAATATTCATTTTTTAATTTGCTAATGTCACACAACAGGGTGGGCTCAGGGCGCAGTGCTCTGTGCCCCGAGCCCACCCTTTTTTGAAGCCAATCCGAGCCTCAGACTCTAATCATGTGCTTCTAAAAAAAAAAAAAAAAATCAATAGTAATCCATGCGTCCGGCGCCCTGCATGTAGATTAGGAGACCGGGTGCATGGCGTAGGGGGTGGCTCCCTTGCGCCTCTAATGAGTGGCTGCCATTACATCGAGAGCAAATGCAGCCTGCCTAGGAACACCCACCCCTCCAGAATGACACCCACCAATGAAGATAGCTTGATATGTGCATAACTCCTCCCCAAGAGGCCGCCCACTGCTTGCATCAGACCTGAGGGTTGTCAACCACTTCCCGTCTGCACTATAGCTGTAAGACGGCTGCAGCGCAGACTTTATTTTGCCGGGAGGGCGTCCATGGACGTCCTCCCGTGCTTGAGCGGCCTGCGCGCCCCCTGCAGGGTGCGCGTGGCGCGCTCTGTGATCAGCAAATCTATGAGCCTCGGCTGATCACAGATCGGAGTTAGATGTCAATACCGACCCCTTACCACGTGATCAGCTGTCAGCCAATGGCTGTGAGAAGGACATAGGTCCTGATCGTGGAGAGCCTCTGCAGAGGCTTCTATGCCCACCAGCGTCACCTACCAGTGCCCACTGTACCACCCATCAGTGCTCACAGTGCCACCTATCAGTGCCCACAGTGCCGCCTATAAATCACCAATCAGTGTGTCATCACCAGTGCTGCCTATCAATACCACATACCAGTTTCACCTACCAGTGCCCACAGTACCACCAATCAGTGCCCACAGTGTCACCTATCAGTGCCCACAGTGCCACCTATCAGTGCCCACAGTGCCGCCTATAAATCACCAATCAGTGTGTCATCACCAGTGCTGCCTATCAATACCACCTACCAGTGTCCACAGTACCACCCATCAGTGCCCACAGTGTCACCTATCAGTGCCCACAGTGCCACCTATCAGTGCCCACAGTGCCGCCTATAAATCACCAATCAGTGCGTCATCACCAGTGTTGCCTATCAATACCACCTACCAGTGCCACCTACCAGTGCCCACAGTACAACCCATCAGTGCCCACAGTGTCACCTATCGGTGCCCACAGTGTCGCCTATATATCACCAATCAGTGCGTCATCACCAGTGCTGCCTATCAATACCACCTACCAGTGCCACCTACCAGTGCCCACAGTACCACCCATCAGTTCCCACAGTGTCACCTATCAGTGCCCACAATGCCACCTATCAGTGTCCACAGTGCCGCCTATATATCACCAATCAGTGCGTCATCACCAGTGCTGCCTATCAATACCACCTACCAGTGCCCACAGTACCACCCATCAGTTCCCACAGTGTCACTTATAAGTGCCCACAGTGTCACCTATCAGTGCCCACAATGCCACCTATCAGTGTCCACAGTGCCGCCTATAAATCACCAATCAGTGCTGCCTATCAATACCACCTACCAGTGCCCATCAGTGCCACCCACCAGGGCCCATCAGTGCCACCCATCAGGGCCCATCAGTGCCGTCTTATCTGTGCCTATCAGTGTCACCTTATCTGTGCCCATCAGTGCAGCCCATCAGTGCCCATCAGTGCAGCCTCATCGGCAAATATCAATGAAGGAGAAAAATTACCCGTTACCAAAATTTTATAACAAACTATGTAACAGGATTTTTTTTTTCAAAAATGTCTGTCTTTTTTTGTTTGTTTAGCAAAAAATAAAAAACCCCAAGTGGTGAATAAATACCACCAAAAGAAAGCTCCATTTATGTGAAAAAAAATGATAAAAATTTCATTTGAGTACAGTGTTGTATGACCGCACAATTGTCATTCAAAGTGTGACAGCGGCAAATTGGTCTGGGCAGGAGGGGGGTGACAGTGCCCAGCAAGCAAGAGGATAAAAGCACTAGTACTGAGGCCGGGTGCTGAGTGTTTTCAGGAAGCTATGTACAGCCCCTCCCACCAGCCATGCATAGAGAAACACAGAGACCCAGTGATGACACCAGTGTTTCTAAAATAAGAAATGTCATGAAAATGGAAAGGTCTTATTTCGGAATGGCATTGGCTACACTTACTTAATGCTGCCAAAACACTCACCCCTGGATTTTGGAAATCTTCCAAAACCCGGGAGGTCTCCAACTGGTTCCACTGTATTGAACAGGTTGGGGAGATGGAGGAAACAATGTCCTCAAACACTTCTACCTGGACTAGATGGTTCCTATTTAAAGACTTGGACCTCTATAAGCAACATCCCCCCGCCCGCTAATATCTTGAGTAGTCGCCTGGTATGGCTCTCTTCTATTGGTTAGGGACTGACCTTCTGATTGCCTGGATATGGATCCCCTGGGAAATCCTGTGGCTTTAGGTGTATCTAAAGCCAAGATTATTTTTGCAGTTTGCATAGATTGTCACCTGTGTGGTCCACTTAATTTGTATGAGGCCATTTTTTTTATATATAGTTTGGTATAGATTAGGAAGAATAAGGACCCCCTGTATGGTTTTTATTGCTGTTCGTGTTCCCAATGCAGAGATTTGTCCTTTCTATTCATCCTTCTGACCGGAAGACTGAAAGTGATGGGAAAATCCAAAATTTTGAGTTGTCACCAAAACAGGAATAGAGGGGAAAATGTGACCTCCGCTTTGCCATACTGGAAGTCTCAAGCTTTGCCTTGGGATGTGGCTGGTCTCTGGTGAGGAGATGGTTAATATAATTGATAAGGGAGGGCTTATAAGCTCTCCATAGATAGACTTGTGTCTTGTTAGGTCTCTGAAGGCTGCATGGTGGGGGTTTGTGGGATGTGGACAACCTAAATTGGCAACTAAGGTAATGCACCCGTCCATGAACTGATTTCTATGCATTGATTTTTAGATGTTTTTACTTTTCTTGTGTGTTTTAAATTGTGGTTGAGGAGAAGACCTTTTTTCCCACGTGTATTAAAAAATGTAATAAAATTAAAAAATAAAATAAACCTCCCTTTTATTTCCCTTCTATTAAAACAAAAAGTAAATGCTCTGATGCAGAGGATATTGATGGCTTACCGCACAGTTTGTAAATGTTGTGGGCTTTTTTCGTTGCAAGTAATGAAACTTTACTCTGCTTAGCAACTGTACAAGCAATAAGGGTTTTAAGGGAAGGGTTTGCTTTGCCCTTGTGTTTTTTTGTTTTGTTTTGTTTTTTTTTTTTTTTTTTTTTTTTTTTCCCATATGCATTCCAGCAGTGGCTCTTTGAAATGTATCTAATCATACTTGTCTGCTTTTATGTAACAAAATGCATGCATTTTTTGCCGAATGACATGTTTGCCTGTGTTAACATTAAATCCAAGTCATGTGCTAGCAAAAAAAAAAAAATGTTTTCTTTAAATTTTCAACATCACATTTTTCGGGGATTAAAATTGAACAGAAGCAAGAAGTTTTGAAGGGAAAAAAAAAATTAGTTTTTTTTCAAAACTTCTTGCTTCTGTTCAGTTTTTATCCCCGAAAAATGTGATGTTGAAATTTAAAGAAAACATTTTGCTAGACTTGGATTCAATGTTAACACAGGCAAACATGTCATTTGGCAAAAAAAATGCATGTATTTTGTTACATAAAAGCAGACAAGTATGATTAGCTACTTTTTAAATACATTTCAAAGAGCCACTGCATATGAAACAAAAAAACTTGTATATCAAAAACGCCCCACTAAAAAAAAAAAAAAAAAAAAAAAAAGAAAAAATAGAAACCATGCACACAGTATATAAAAGGGTGCCTATAAAAGCACTGTTTCATGAAAGAGGTACTGTATGCAGATATATAGCATAGAGGGTGGACCAAGGCCATAAACAGGAATTACATAAAACGTTCAGAAAAAGTAGCAAAAAAAAGGCATCTTATTTATGAACACGCACGTTTCAAAGAACCATTTAGTAAATCAACCCCTTTTGAGTGTCTTATGGTGCCCCATAGGTGATGGCACAAATTGGTGGCTGCTTCTGTACCTTCCAAACATTTGAAAAGGCTTTTTTTTTTATTTAAAAGGAGGAAGACCTTTTTTTTTTTTTTTTGTTTTTGTTTTTTTTGTTTTTTTTTTTTGTCTGGGTTTGTTTGACGCTTACCTAACCCCCTTAAAGGACACCTCACTCTTTTATGCCACTAAAAACATTTAAGTTTTGTCTTCCTTGTTGACCCCAATGGAATGTGCCAAAATTCTAATTCCTGATCATATTTTTATTTGTATGTGTGTATATGTATATGTGTGTGTGTATATGTGTATGTATGTATGTATGTGTGTGTATATATATATTCAAATTTTGCTCATCTGGCTTTTCTAGGCCATCTAAAAGGTTAAAATATCATTCTGGCTGTAATCTTGAAGTTTAAATAATACCCGCATGTTTCCATCCATCACTCAGTAAGATAAAGGTTTCAATAGTCTAAAAATATATCTACGGGGGAAAAAAAAAATCCAGATGTGGGCAGCGCATCAAAAAACATTTTCGTCTATTTTAATAGCTGTGTTCAGCAATTTCAAAATGTAGATCTAGAGATGGATAAAAAAAAAAAAAAAAAAGGAAACAAGTGAACACGCTTCTAATTTTAGTTGTAGCGAACGAAACACTGAAGGTAAGATACTACGGCAAAACAATTCACTGACAAAATGGGGGCTTTAAACAATATCTCCGGAGGTACAGAAACCATAAAATTATTATTTTTCATCCTTTAGAAAAGTTGGACCAAAGTCAATATAAAAACAATTGAAAAATGAGCTTCATCAACAAGACCTTAGAGAGCATTACAGAGAAGGTGCAAAAAAATGAGAACCAAAGTCTAAGCGTTTCGTGGCTAGACCTCTGCTTCTTCAGGACTTTTTTTGGTCTCACATGTATTATCGCCTAAGGTGAAATCAAAAGGGACAAATGCTAAAATGCAATATAACCACTTCCCAACCACAAGATGTATATGTCATGATTTGTAGTTTACCGGGGTAATGGCTGAAGTGGTAAGCCAAAACCCCAGGGGGTTTTTTTTTTTTCGGTCAGTGATCCCCTCTCATGAAAGTGATCCGACCGGCTAGTTAGCAGCTGGATCGCTTTCAGAAGCAGCGAGAAGGCACGTTTTCCCCCTCCCCTCCGCTAGCTCACCGGTGTTTCTCAGGCTTACCGTTTTTATAGACCTGAGTTGTGCGGCTGGCCATAGAGGTTCTCAGAGACCTGATCGCCTCTATGATCTTGGAGGACCGGAGAAACATCATGTCACTTCCAGTGTAGTGCAGACATATATATATTTTTTTTTTTGCTTTTAAAAGTAAAGGAGATCTCTCCATAAAGAGGACCTGTCATCCCTTATTTCTATTACAAGTGATGTTTATATTCCTTGAAATAGGAATAAAAGTGATCATAAAAAAATGTAATTAAAGGGACAGTGTAAAAATAAAATAAGAATTTTTCTTTTTTTTTTTTTTTTAAAGTGGGCCCCTCCCCAATCCCTTTGCACGCAAGCGCCTATTTAAGTCACGCACACTTATGAAAACGGTGTTCGCACTACACGCGAGGTATCACAGCGATCGTTAGAGCGAGAGCAATAATGCTAGTGCTTGATCTCTAGCTCTAAACGGGTAACCTGTAAAAAAAAAAAAAATTGCCTATGGAGGTTTTTAAGTACTGTAGGTTGTCGCTAGTCCATGAGATGTAATTTTAAAGCATGACATGTTGGGTATCTATTTACTCAAGGTAACATAATTTTTTTTTAATATATTTTACAAAAAAATGGGATATATATTATATTTTATGGGGTTCCCACCCAAAAAAAATTGAGAGAGAGAGAGGGGGGGCGAGAGAGAGGGGGGGCGAGAGAGAGAGAGAGGGGGGTGAGAGAGAGAGAGATAGAGAGAGGGAGAGAGAATTTACGCAGCAGATATATATAGTGGAGAGGGATTGGAACCCTTGTCAGTTTTTATTGCTGTCTGTGACCCCCGTTTAAGGAGATCCACCCTCTCTATTTGTCATAATCATTGAAAGCAAAAAAATCCCAAATTTTCCGTTGTTGTGTTATAACCCTCCCTTTATCCAAAATGAGAAAAAAAATTTTGCCTATAGTTCTACTTTAACCTCTTGCCGACCACCCCACATACATATACTGTGAGGCAGCGGCTCGCATGCACTCTGCTGGCAACAACTTCACGCTGTGATTGGACACAGAGGGCGAAATAAGCGGGTCTGGCGAACCCAATGTCCGCCGGGACCCCGCCAATCGTTGCTGAGAGAGGCAGAACGGCCGTCTGTGACAAGGGAAGACAGAGGTCCTGCTAAGCAGGAACACGGATCTGTCTTCCCACAGTTAAAGCACCTCCCCCACAAAGTTGGCACTCCCTAGGGGAACCCTTTGATCACCCCAGATGTTAACCCCTTCCCAGCCAGTGTCATTAGTATATTGGCAGTGCATATTTTAGCACCGTTCACTGTATTGGTATTACTGGTCCCCAAAAAAGTGTCCCTTTGTGTCCGATTTGTCCACCGCAATATCGCAGTCCTGCCATAAGTTGCTAATCTCCGCCATTACTAGTAAAAAAAAAAAAATTATATTCCATAAAAATATCCCATAGTTTGGTTTGTGCAAACATGTCTACAATCGATATACGCTTATTGGAAAACTTGTAGCAGAATACATAGTGGCATAAATTGTTGAAATTTTTTTTGTTTTTTTTATTGGATAGGTTTTATAGCGGAAAGTAAAAAACATAATTTTTTTTTTTCTTTTTTGCCCTATAA
Organism: Aquarana catesbeiana; assembly: GCF_042186555.1. NCBI lineage: Eukaryota > Metazoa > Chordata > Amphibia > Anura > Ranidae > Aquarana > Aquarana catesbeiana. The sequence continues at coordinate 8,680,340 of NC_133333.1, read as the reverse complement.
AAAAAAAAAAATTAAAATTAAAACCACAATGGTAATCAAATGCCACCAAAAGAAGGCTCTATTTGTGGGGGGAAAAGGAGGGAGAGACTTTTCCATTAATTTTTTCTCTTTTTGGAGAGAGGTTTGCCCAATGTGACAGGCAGCCCAAAAATACTCTTTTCTTTCTTTCTTTCTTTTTTATTACTTTATTGCTTTTTTTCTGTTTTGCAGCAATGGGCTCCAGGCTTCTTCTGCATACCTGTGTCCTCCTGTGCCTTGGTGGTGGTAAGTGATTCTGCTTTAGGTTGGCTCATTAGGAAATGCCACCAAAGGATGCCTAATGTTTAGATAACACAAGTCTACTAAAAGACTTATTGTGATACAAACTGGAGAGAAGGAAATCCTTTCACATTCTCTGACAATGAAGGGTTGGAAATCATTGGACATCAGCATGGCTCCAGTTAATGCCCACCCCGTAACTAGATAAGAATCCATTATAGAGCAAAGAAACAAGCCAGTATGTAGGCGGGTGCAGTCTGTACTCCCCATTGTAGGTGGCGCTTGACCAAGTAGGAGGTCACGAGGAACTTGGTTCCTCTATGATTTCCTGCGTTCTCCTGGGAAACAGCTGTCCAATTGGGTGCTGGTGCCTCTAGTGTCCTAGGTGGCCATCTTAGTTCAAGGCAGTGTCTAAGAGTCTGGCTCCCAGGTTTGCTGCACTTTTGATGAGTAGCTAGGGCAGGGACAAATTCCCAATCTGTCTGGGACAGAGCATAGAGGCAGAGAAGTTCCTTAGGAGTAGGGAAAGTGCAGGGACTGCACTTTCTCCTCGTAGGAAGCCTCCAAATTGGGTGTCGACCGGCCACATTCCCGCTCCTTGTTGCAGAAGCTGATGCCGAATGGGATACAGCAGCTGACTTCAAAGGACTTGGTACAGCTCCTCAGCAGATTTATTTATTTCAGGTACTTGTATAGCGCCGTCAATTTACGCAGCGTTTTACATATACATTGTACATTCACATCAGTCCCTACCCTCAAGGAGCTTACAATCTAAGGTCCCTAACTCACATTCATACATACTAGGGACAATTTAGACAGGATCTAATTAACCTACCAGCATGTCTTTGGAGATAGAAGGAATATCTGTAGTAATGTAAAGGAGACACCAGAGGGTGCTTCTAAGTGTAACAGATGAAATAATTTATTAGTAAAAACTGCAAATTAGCCAATATTAAAAGCCGACATCCATGAAAACCTGAATTGTCTGAAGCAGATGGGAACACCACTAGTGTTAGACGCGTAAGCTCAAAACCAGAGGATACCTCGGCTCAGGAGCCAGTCTGACAGTGTGGGAACTTGGCCGATGACATCAGATGCCAGAGGACATGGAGGCATGGCTATGCTTTTAAAGATGTAAGAAACCCAAGTGCCCTACATGTAAACATGTGATACATGGTCAAAAAATATTTCAGGGTGATGGACGAACCTTCTTCACAACATTCCAGAATTGTTCTTCCCAATTTGATTTATGGCTTGTCTTGCCCTTGTGGTTTTTTCAAATTAAGGATGTATGATCACAACACTTTGTGTGAGGTTTGGGGCGTACAGAAGGTTTGTGGAGGAAGGTAAAGGCCATGTCCCCAGACACTTTGCTGAATTTCACTGAAAGCATAACTGAAGACGACCCCCAGGTCCTCATGGATGACCGTGTTTAAGCTTGATATGCACTTTTATTCCTACTTCATGTGAGGGGCTGACTAGCATTTTTTTTTTTTACATTAAATTATTTATTCAGCTGCACTTAGAAGTGCCCTCTTGTCTCCTCTACAGCTAGCAGCGGTTTTCCACTCCATGTCAGTAACTGATGCTCCTTTGAGTGTGGGGGTTGCAGTGGTCTGTGGGCATTTTCATTAGTGGCCAATAACCTATATATAGCTAATACTAGGCTGATTGATGGTTCCCTTTTAAAGTAGATTGGTCTCCTGAGCAAGCCACCTAGTGATGGTTTCCTTTAAAGTGGAAAGATAATCGCATAGGAAAGCCACCCATTGAATGTCAATCACCTAAACGTTTACATTTTCCTTTTCTCCTTAGGTTATGCGTCTGCAGAGGATCCAGGAACGGACTTCGCCTTCGTCTTTATGCAGAACTTCCTTCCCGATGTCAGGGACCTTCATTTAGAAGTTCTTCTCACTGCATTCTTCCCTGACACTCAAGCCACCATCCAATTGCCAAACAAAAATTACAGCGAGGTTGTCCCACTAGCACCTAAACTTCCCTTTTCTGTTGAGCTGCCAGGAGAAGCGGAGATTCTATATTCCACGAGATCAGACCGCATTGTACGCATCACTTCCAACAAACCAATATCTGTAGTGGCCATCAACAGCAAGCATTACAAAACCAGTGTAACTGTTCTAACTCCAATAGCAGATTGGGGAATGGACTATTATGTTGTGACACCTGATATTGGACCTGAAGATTCATTCCAACAGATGGCAATAGTGAACGGTCCTCAATCCAACTTTGTCTCCATCCTTTTGAGGGGAACGGTTGCGTTTGAGAACACGGTGTACCTTGCCGGAGAACATCTCAATTTGACTCTAAATCCCTGGGAAACCGTGCAGCTCCAAACCAATGAAAGTTTGATAGGGAGCCATGTTCTGTCGCAAGAACCCATAGCCCTATTTTCAGGGCGTACGTGTGCTGAAATGCGTGGAAGGTGTCAAGTTTGCTTTCAACTTCCTCCAGTATCTGCTTGGGGTTCTAAATTTGTGTCCCCACCACTGCCTTTTCAAAAGTTTTCAAGTAAAATCTACATTCTTGCGGCAACCAAGACCGAAGTAAACATTGTACGTGGGCTCAACATGACCAATTTGATGATGACGCCTGGGGTGGTAAAAGAATTTGATTATGACCCAATGACACATCTTCTCATTTTAAGTCCTGGAAAAATTCTGGTCCTTTTGTATATTGGTGAAAAGCTCTTTGAGCCCTCCGAGGGTTTTCTTTTTAACCTTGTGCCCAGAGAAAAGGCTTGTGCTTCCTATTCTATTGTTTGGGTGCCTAGGTATAGGCACACTTTATTGGTGGTTGCCCAAGCAGATGATCAAGCAGGACTACAGCTAAATCGCGAGGACCTGCCCCAGTCACATTGGAAAAACATTCCTGGCACAGACTTGGTCTATACGCTTTTGCCTCTCGATGGAAGAAGTGAATACTATTCCATGTATAACCCTAGACATGTTTTTGGTGCAAGCATAATTGGCACAGCAGAGATGAACACATATGGGGCATTTGGAATTTGCTTGGATAAAGGTATACCATTTAAATCCTTGATGCCTGGTTCACATCTGTGTGGGTGGCTCCTGCTATGGGTCCACACCTGTAGCTGCAACCATCCGCACAGAAAAATGCACTGGATGCCTTGGGGTGCCATTCTGTTGCAGTTCCCGTGTGGGCTGCAATTCCAGAAATAAGACGGGGACCTTTTTATCTGTGTTTCGGGAGGCATGGCCACCCATTCAAATGAGTGGGCCACCATGCCCATGCAAAACACCGCTCAGAGCCTCATAGATGTGAACCAGGCCAGAATGTCACATGTGGGAATGTCTAAAATACCCTATGGGGGTATGGAAATCATTGCTTTATTTTGATAACCCTTTGTGAAACACCCATGCTTGGGTTCATGCAAGAATTGGGGGGGGGGGGGGTTTATATTATATCTATGCAAGCTTTTGTGAAGGCTTTACAAACACTGCAGGCTCCCTGATGCCTCTCAGATATAAGCTATGGTAAAAAAATTAAAAGAAAGTTACAACTGCCAATTGGATCAAATCAGTCTTGTGATCTTGCAGGAAGCCAATAGGAGAAGCTACAGGAGACTGTGTCCTTCTTATTGGTATTCATAGCTCACTGACTGCTTCAATTTGGCTAGAAATGATCTATCACATACCCGGTGGAGATCTGAGCTGGAGTGGGTGCTTCTTACACATCTTGTCCAACACTCTGGTAGTGCTGACAGGTCTGAGGAAAGAGTCAAGGGAAAAGAGCGGCACTCAGAATGACATCCAACAGTGGTTATCCTTTAATGCAAGAATGTGTAAAACAGCCAACATGTTTCGGCCATCAGGCCTTAGTCATGGCTGAGGTGTTTCGGCTGTCAGGTCTTAGCCATGGCTGAGGACGGAGTGGCATGAGAGCTGGTGTAGTGGGCTGCGCCAGCTGGTGTTTGCAGGATGTGCATGACCATGGACCACCAGGCAGTAACCAGGAACCAGAACATGGTGACCCTTGATTGGCACTAGCATAGCCAGGAAACCAGCTAGCAGGTCAACAGCCAAGGCAGTAAGATACAGGAACAATAGGCAGTCAGGACACAAGCCGGGATCTGTGTGCTGCCGGGCAGGGAGGCGCAGGAAATGTAGCACAGTCTCGAAATTCAAGCCGAGTTAACAGGCAGGTAAGAATTCAGAGGCAGCTCAGGAGCAACCTGAGTTGTTCACGGGTAGGCAAATAGTAAAGGTCAGGGCGTAGGTAAAGCAAGAACTGGCTGAAGACCACCCAGCTTAAATAGGCCATTTTGCGCTAATTCCAGTGCAGGGACGTGCATGTTCCCATTTGTGCGTGCCAATGCCCATCTTGCAGAAAGCTTTTGCTCAGAATTATTAGCGTGAACATGAAATGGTCATCTAGTTCCAAGATGTACTGGGCTTTTCTTGCATGATCATTTAATAGACCTTGCATGAAGATGGAAGGTCTGCCTTTTAAGCAACACCTCCCCTGATTAAAAAATATTGACCAAGGAAAAAAACAAAATTTAGAAGAATTTGAAACCTACCCTACGCCCTGACTGCTGGAGCACTCACTTGGGTGAGTAACCATTCCAAAGGATCAGGGGGAAAGGTGGGTATCCTAAATCCTGAGGTGCGCTGACCACTGTACAGGTAACCCAGGAAAAGGCCCAATGATTACACCAGCAACTACATGGTGTAGCCAGAAGCCAAGGTGTAGGACAATTTTAGCAACTACAGCCAACCGCTTTAATGTGGTTGGAATGCCATTGGGTTTTGTCTGTGTCCCCATACACTTTACAATGGTTATCATTGTTATTGGGAACAAAATAAGAGAATATTGAGTTTCACTAGAACAAATAGGGGGAAGTATTCCAACGGGGACCATTGCAGCAGTGACAACTTATCTAAGAAAATGTCCCTCATTTGAGAGATTTTCACTTCCTGCTGTCTACAGAAGTGAAAACTCTTACATACACTATTACCAAAAGTACTGGGACACCTGCCTTTACACGCACATGAACTTTAATGGCATCCCAGTCTTAGTCTGTAGAGTTCAATATTGAGTTGGCTGACCCTTTGCAGCTATAACCGCTTCAACTCTTCAAGGAAGGCCCTCCACAAGGTTTAGGAGGGTGTCTATGGGAATGTTTGACCATTCTTCCAGAAGCGCATTTGTGAGGTCAGGCACTGATGTTGGACGAGAAGGCCTGGCTCGCAGTCTCCACTCTAATTCATCCTAAAGGTGTTCGGGTTGAGGTCAGGACTCTGTGCAGGCCAGTCAAGTTCCTCCACGCCAAACTCGCTCATCCATGACTTCATGGACCTTGCTTTGTGCACTGGTCCAAATCATTTGGTGGAGGGGGGGTTATGGTGTGGGGGTTGTTTTTCATGGGTTGGTCTTGGCCGATAAGTTCCAATGAAGGGAACTCTTAAGGCTTCAGCACACCAAGACATTTGGACAATATCATGCTCCCAACTTTGTGAGAACAGGTTGGGGATGGCCCCTTCATGCATAAAGACATGGATGAGCCAAGTTTGGGTGAAGAAACGTGACTGGCCTGCACAGAGTATTGACCTCAACCTGCTATAACACCTTTGGGATGAATTGGAGCAGAGACTGCGAGCCAGGCCTTCTCGTCCACATCAGTGTCTGACCTCACAAATTCACTTCTGGTTAGAATGGTCAAACATTCCCATAGACACACTCCTAAACCTTGTGGACAGCTTTCCCAGAAGCTGCTATAGCTGCAAATGGTGGGCCAACGCAATATTGAACCCCACGGACTAAGACTGGGATGCCACTTAAGTTCATGTGCGTGTAAAGGCAGGTGTCCCAATACTTTTGGTCATATAGTGTACCTCTACATAAAACAAATCTTTCTACATAAGTTGTACCTGTTTATCTGTAGCCCTCTGTCCTCTACAGCCTTCCAAAACGCATTTTACACCATTTCTCAGCTTTAAAAAGCAGGGGGCGGGGGTCTCTCAGTGCAGAGCTCAGTAAGAAGAGCTCTGAGGCCTGATTGGAAGGAAGGGACACAACCCCTTGTCATAGTACAGGAATTTGCACACCTGTGGCTGTCAAGCACAGGCTGCATGTTGGAGCGGTCTTCCACTAGTTCTCTTGGTTGGGGGGGGGGGGGGGGCTGTTAGAAGTGACTCGTGCTGATAACAGGGGAAAGACGTAGCAGGGAGAAATTGCACTCGGAGCATTGGATAGAGACAAGTGCACGGCATAGAAGGATGTGCTTTGTTCATATTTCATGTCTAAGGTTTACAACCACTTTGTAAAGCCTTCATAGTACTCGTTAACACAACGATCACCCTTTAAGACAGAATTCTTGCATGAGACCAATTGTGACTGTTCTCTTTTAAAGAGACCCTTTTGCAAAAATGAATCTAAAAGATATCCAGTACCTACAAATGAACAGAGCATATAGTAGTGTTATGGGGCGTACACACGGTCGGACTTTTCGTCTACAAAAGTCCAACGGACGCCGACGGACTAAAGCTGGCTGGTAATCCGATCGTGTGTGGGCTTCTCCGGACTTTCAGCAGACTTTTTCAGCCTCAAATCCGACGGACTTTAGATTTGAAACATGCTTCAAATCTTTACATCGTAACTACGACGGACCCCGAAATCCGCTCGTCTGTGTGCTAGTCCGACGGACAAAAACCCACGCTAGGGCAGCTATTGGCTACTGGCTATGAACTTCCTTATTTTAGTCCGGTGTACGTCATCACGTACGAATCCGTCGGACTTTTGTGTGGTCGTGTGTAGGCAAGTCAGTTCGTTAGAAAGTCTGCTGCAAGTCCGCCGGAAGTCTGTCGGACAGGCTGTCGGACTTTTGTAGACGAAAAGTCCGACCGTGTGTACGCCCCATTACTGTTAGAGCTACCAAGCACTGCTCCATTGTTGAAGAATTGTCCACAAAAGTCTGATGTAAAATGGACAATTCTTGAATCCTATTCCAGGACGGCAAGCCTGGCTGACCTGCAGATCTGTTTAACCGATGACCCTGCCTTCTCCATCCAGGATGCAGCGAAGGATCTAGTGGAGTAGTCCTAAAAAAAAAAGGGGGGGGGTTACAGGCATCCGAGGCAATAATTGCTAGATGGTTTAGACCGCCAAACTCTCTAGCCTACAAAATTTTTGAGTTTTTTATTCCATCATTTTTAAGAACCCACTCTCCAAGATCCTTAATTGCATCCTGTGTGGAGAAGGCAGGGGAGTCGGAGCAGATAGCCAAGCCTGCCCTCCTGGAATACTCCTAGAAACATTGATACCCTTGTGACTGAGATTATTGGTAATGTCTCCCCTTCTGTGCTCATTGGCTTCTTCTGTTGACCTCCATTTTACTACAAGACCTAATGATATAGAGCTCAGCAGGGGGTACCAGTGAGTGCAGTAGGGAAAATGGGATGATGGTGGAATTCTGGGGGGTGATGTGGGTGTGATTCCTCAGTAATGGTTCCATGCAGCAAGACAGATGAGCATATATTTCTGTTCTGCAGGTATTTTTTCAAAGGAAAAATTATTTGTGCTAGGGTTTCTTTTTGCATGTATGGATTTAAAGTAAGCCATGTGGTTTGAGTGAGATCCTTCGTTCCTAAGGTAGACCATGTTTGGTGCCCCTTCATTAAGTTGGACCATCTGATTTGAATTGGGTTCCCCTCATTCCTAAGGTAGACCATCTGGTTTAAATGGGGACCCTTCATTAAGGTAAACCATCTGGTTTGAATGAAGCCCCTTCATTCTTAAGTTGGACCATCTGGTTTGAATGAAGCCCCTTCATTCTTAGGTAGGACCATTTGGTTTGCATGAAGCCCCCTTCATTCTTAGGTTGGACCATCTGGTTTGAATGAAGCCCCTTCATTCTTAGGTAGGACCATTTGGTTTGCATGAAGCCCCTTCATTCTTAGGTTGGACCATCTGGTTTGAATGAAGCCCCTTCATTCTTAGGTTGGACCATTTGGTTTGAATGAAGCCCCTTCATTCTTAGGGTGGACCATCTGGTTTGAAGTCCCTTCATTCAAACCAGATGGTCCACCCCAAGAATGAAGGGGCTTCATTCAAACCAGATGGTTCGCCCCAAGAATGAAGGGGCTTCATTCAAACCAGATGGTCCGCCCCAAGAATGAGGGGGCTTCATTCAAACCAGATGGTCCGCCCCAAGAATGAGGGGGCTTCATTCAAACCAGATGGTCCGCCCCAAGAATGAGGGGGCTTCATTCAAACCAGATGGTCCGCCCCAAGAATGAGGGGGCTTCATTCAAACCAGATGGTCCGCCCCAAGAATGAAGGGGCTTCATTCAAACCAGATGGTCCGCCCCAAGAATGAAGGGGCTTCATTCAAACCAGATGGTCCGCCCCAAGAATGAAGGGGCTTCATTCAAACCAGATGGTCCGCCCCAAGAATGAAGGGGCTTCATTCAAACCAGATGGTCCGCCCCAAGAATGAAGGGGCTTCATTCAAACCAGATGGTCCGCCCCAAGAATGAAGGGGCTTCATTCAAACCAGATGGTCCGCCCCAAGAATGAAGGGGCTTCATTCAAACCAGATGGTCCGCCCCAAGAATGAAGGGGCTTCATTCAAACCAGATGGTCCGCCCCAAGAATGAAGGGGCTTCATTCAAACCAGATGGTCCGCCCCAAGAATGAAGGGGCTTCATTCTTGGGGTGGACTATCTGGTTTGAATGGGCCAACAATGTACCTCAACACCCAAAATACCCACACTATTTCTGGCAGTGTATTGTGGTGCTCTTCATCGGTGCATGTGTACATTGGGGTACTATTTGGAATTTGATAGTAATGCATATACTATGTGTTCCATCTACAACTTTAATTTGTTCAGATTTATGGAAACTCCACTAGCCTAAATTGAGATGGTTTTACCAACTGCTTTCTATCTCTTGGGCTCTTGGTGAACTTTTTCAATGGCATTTTGTGCCTCTACAACCCTTTACCAATGTCATAAAGAAAATGGTACATTCATTAGCAGGATTCGCCTAAATTCTGAACTGCGTAGACCATTAGAAAAATGAGTCCATCATTTTAGCTATGTAATGGATTGGCCACATTGGTTGGTTGGAAAAAGCTGAATTCCAGAGGGAGGTATCTCCTTATTGTACTCAAATAAAATTCAACATTCCATTCTGTTCAACACTGAAGGCAGAGTGTTTTTCAGCTGTTCTAACTTCATATAAGATTTTTTTTTCCCCCCCTTTCCTAGTATACAATCTATGTGGGTTTGAATGTCCTGATGAGCTACTGTGCCAACAATCTGCATGTATGTCCCCCGAAATTCAAACCTGCATGGCGTGGGGAAGAACACATATACGAACATTCCAGGGAACCAACCATTTTCAGTCTGGGGACTGCCCCCTCACTCTTCTTGCTTCTCGAGGAGGTGACTCAAATTTTGGCTTGTTTCGTTTGGAGCGAAGGGCTGACTACCAATTCACAGTAAAGCTAGAGGTGTTTGAGAAGGTGCTGGAGATTTCTGCTAAAAGTCCAGGCACTGTACTAGTAAGTAAAGGCTTACATTTCCAACAGTTACTTGCACAAAGCCATAACTTTAAGTTGTTGTACAACGCTGAAACCTGGGAGGTCTATTTCACCTGAAAATGGGAGGTCTATTTTCACAATGCTCCAAAACTCATTTTATAAGAGTGAGACAAACTGGCAGAGGGGACCTGCTAGAATTCCAGTTAACTTGCCCCAACCAACCCCTTTTTTAAATTGTATATGGTGGTAATTAAATCAATGCCAAACCAGCCATTAATTAATCAAGGAACCCATACGGTTAACTTAAGGGTTGGATTGGCAACTCTACACCCCAAAAAAAGTAGCCAGTAGGTAATTTGGCCCATGACTCTACATATAACTGGCTTACCACTTTCTGGCGTACAGCCAAGTTAATTTCCATACATGTTGGTCTACTGTTTTTTATATAGAGATTACGCTTTCTATATTTCTGTATACAAAATGCTATATTTGTTTAGCTGAGAATGGGTATTAAAAGGCAAAATGTCTTGCATGGTAAGTTTACAAAAGCCTAGGCACCCAATCACACTTTTTTTTTTTTTTTTTTTTTTTTTTTCAGTAAATGAGATTTAAAACAAGCCCATCTGTAGCTGCAGACATTGTGGTGGATTTCAACCTCCATGCTCAACTGTGCTGGGGTGGATGAAAAATGTGAGCTCTCTGCTTTGAACTGGGGACGAATTGCTCCCTAGTGCCTACAGCTACAGTGAGGAATTATTTTTCACTTACCATTTTTACATGTACCTGTGCTGAGATTTGTAACGTGCAGTAAAATGGCTTTAAACAAGTCATCAATGACCTCTAGCTGCAGGTATTGTAAAGTAGTTCATCCTGAAAGATCACAAGACTCTGAAGTCCATTCTCTAAGAGCTTAAAACACATGGGAGTGTTCAATGCCTTTCTTGTGAGTTTTTAAGATTAATTTCTCTACAATACTTACAGCTACAGAGGTCAGTGGAGGCGTGTTTAAGTGTGTTTTCTGCTTGTTCTGATTTTTTTTTTTTTTTTTTTTGATCAGGTCTGGACATGTGCACTTTAGGAACACATAGATTTTTGAATGTCAAGTCTAGCCACAGTGGCACTTTCTTTTTTCCTCATTGATAATTTTACATGCTTGTGAGAGCAAAATGTTAAAATGTGTTAGTCTACAGAAACCGTTTTAAAGAGGTAATGAAAAAGTTGTGCATGCACTAACCACTGATGCCATGTCTTCTCCTGTGTAACACATTAGTACCGTATTCTAAAAGACCTTTGTATTTTCTAGGTTAATGGAGAACTGAAGAATACCCCAATAGTCCTTGAGAACGGAAAACTAAACATATTTAATTTTGGCTTGTATATTTCTGTGAAGACCACCTTTGGGTTGCATGTCATCCTTGGTGACCGTGACTTTGTCCACATTCAGATACCTCGTCTCTATTCTGGAATTCTTTCTGGCCTCTGTGCTAACCAGCACCCCACAGAATGGTCAACCTTTAATCAACACAATCCTCTGTCGGGGGGAACAGGGGACACCAATCTAAATTGCAACTCTGGCAACCTGATAAGGCCCAAACTTTGTGAGAACCAAGATATGTCCACGCATCTCGCTTTGTGTCACCAAATGGTGACTTCAAAGATATTTCAAGCTTGCCATTCCACTCTGGATCCAGAACCTTTTGTTGAGGCCTGCAAGTTTGAGGTCTGTACGACAGGCAATGTTTGCTCAGGTCTCGGTGCCTATGCGTTGGCTTGTGGCATTGAAAGGGTGAACATGACCGGGTGGCAAAGTCTCACTGGATGTGGTAAGTTGGTTCTGTGTTTGTAGATTTATTTGGTGACGAGAAGCGCACCTTGCTCGTCCCTGTAGGAGGTTGGGGGTTGAGAGCTTGGATGGTAATGCTTTCATTGATGACTTTGACAACTGCTAAAGCTTTTTGCAGAATTTAGACAGGATCAGAATGCCTGAAGGTCTCTGTTCTTAGGAGGCAGCAGAAACCAGGAGTTGGGTTTGATTTGTGAGGAGTATTTAACCAATATTTTGTATGAAAAGTCCTCTTTAATCTTTTAAAGCTGAATTCCTGTATGCATATTCAGCTCTGTATTAATACCACCTTACACATTGTGTAGTTTGTTTTTTTTACATATCTCTATAGCAAGCGTAGAGGGCAAGAAGCATCCCAAGGAGCCGATCAGTCATGCAGCAGTGCCCATGTGCCATGAAGGAGTATACTGATAGGAAAAAGCAGTGACATGAATGGGCTCAGAGGCGGCTCTCTAATTAGGCAAATTAGGCGATCGCCTAAGGCCTCGCACTCACAGGGGCCTCGCGGCCTCCTAATTTGCCTGTTCTCAATCACTGAAGTTGACGCCAGCGGCTCCGCCTACCCCCACTGGGACTCTGTGGCTTAGGAGCTGATGGACAAATCAGATACTGCCTGCAGCCTGAGGAATAGCGGCCTCATCACCGAGCGTCCCAGTCCGTGGGGCCTCATGTGTAAGTTTTGCCTAAGGCCTCACAAAGCCTAGAGCCGCCTCTGAATCTTTGTCTCCTTTCACTGTCCAGTGACAGGCTGGGGGAGGAACCAGACCATACGATGCATCTGCAGAAATTCCTTGAGACATGAGTTATTTCGAAGGCTTTTTTTTTTTTTTTTTGAGAGGCTGGACTAAACTGATAGTGAATGGTACTGGATGTGTCTTTAGGCAGGTGTAATTTGCTTTCTCCTCTGCAGGTGGTGCTCAACCGCAGTGGCATATCAAAGGGAGAGGAAGGCAAGAGGAACTTGGTTCCTCTATGGTTTCCTGGGTCACGGGGAAGCTATCCAATTGCCTGCTGGCACCCCATGTGACTCTAGACAGCCATCATGGGTCAGGCAGGATTTTATTTAAGACCATGACTTCCAGGCTTGGCACAGGTCATCCATGTGGCAGGGAAGAGGTTCCTGAGTAGGAAAGTGCAGGGACATACCATCCTTTCTGGAAGCCTCCCCACTTGGGTACGGACTGGTCAGGCCACATTCCACCCTTGACACAGATGCTGTTAGCACACCTGGGTCCTGCTTTTACCACACATAGCGGTTTCATGCTATGAGTGCTCCTGGTTGGGTTTCCTTCCCGCTGGGCCTGTTCTGTATTGCCAAATGTCAGTTGTAATAGATTTCTGTTCCCTGCACTTAGACTCCTGCGGGTTTTTTTCTGCCCCTGCCCCAACTCGCATGTCTTTGCCTCAAGATGTCAGGAAATTGGTTGTGTGCAAGTTCCTGTCCTTGGGATCCTTTAACAATTTAAGTGTAAAGAAAAATGATGGAAATGCTAATAAAAGTATAAGTTAAAACCCTTAACTCCCCATCAGTTGGAATCCCAACCATGTCACGACCAGCCTGGAGGCTGTATGGTTCTCCCTGTGTCTGCATGGGTTTCTTCCGGGGTACTCCCATTTCCTCCCACACTCCAAAGACCTGCTGGGAGGTTATTTGGCTCCTGTCAAAAATGGCTCTAGTATGTGTATGAATGTGAATTGGGGACCTTAGATTGAAAGCTCCTTGAGGGTGGGGACTGATGTGAATGTACAATGTATATATAAAGTGGTGCATACATTGTAGGCACTATAAAAGAACCTGAAATAAGATACAAATGGGATAGTTTTTGTTTTTCTGCCTTTGTTCCACACCTGTTGCTCCTTTACAGGAGGGGAAGCATCATCTAAGGTTGACTCCATCTCCCATCTAAACTTTTTTTTTTTTTTTTTTTTTTTTTTAATTGAAGTTATGTCCCCACTGGGGACATTCCCATCACTTTATAAAGGAGAAGGTATATGGACATCAAAAATTACATGAGTTCAGTCCTTCCCCCTACTGTCAAAAGCTTACCATTAAAGTACTCGAAAAAGGGAGTGTCCCCCATATGGGGTTTTCTAGGCAGCGGGTATGGTAGAAAAATACTACATGGGATTTAAAATTACTAGATTTTACTGACATCAGTGACAGTTAAAATATGAGCTGTGGTACAGGAGATATAGAAACAACACAAATGAAGCTAAACACAATAGTACACAACATTAAAACGCAAAAATGTTGATAGTACACGAACTGACGCGTTTCGACCCGCACTGGGTTGTCTTCAGAGGATTTGTTCGCTGTAAAGAAGTGTTTCATATATTGGAATTCATGTCTCCCCGCCTCCGCGCCTTGCTCTGGCAATTGGGAATTTTTCCACTAGTGGGACTCCTCGTAAGCCACGCATGAGCACGTTGGGCTCCCCTTCTGATGTGTCGGTCGACCTGGGACTCTCGGGATCAAATTTTAAGGGGTCTTGGAGGACCTTGGGATCAGGAGATACCATACAACACAGTGTGACTGGTAACTATACAATATGATGTTTGCTATCACTTCTATATTTATATCTATGAATTCCAATATATGAGAACGCTTCTTTACAGCGAACAAATCCTCTGAAGAAGACCCAGTGGGGTCGAAACGCGTCAAATTTGTGTACTATCAATGTGTTTTAATGTTGTGTACCATTGTGTTTAGCTTAATTTGTGGTGTTTCTATATCTCCTGTACCACAGCTCATATTTTAACTGTCATTGGTGTCATTAATAAAAATCTAGTAACTTTAAATCCCATGTAGCATTTTTCTACCATACCCGCTGCCTAGAAAACCCCATATGGGGACACTCCCTTTTTCAACATTACTCGGGGTGCAGCATTTTTCTTTGTTTTCCTTTCTTACCATTCAAGTACTCCAACCCCCAGTCTCCTTCAGTTAACTGCTAACACTATAGTTGAAAATTGCTCTGCATATCCCCCATGTACGGTCTAGATTTTGATGTGGTGATTCTCATTAAAACTTAGTGCTATAAACTTTAAATGATCAAAAAAGATGTTGGCATAGATCTTAAAATGCACCATTGTTGACCAACTCCCGTTGACCTATGAATGACCGGAGTATGTATATATTTTTTTCTTTAAGATTACTCATGCCCACCAAACTCTTACTACTCCATGTGTGCTCCTGGTTGTCCAGCTACCTGTGGCTTCAACTTTTCTTTGGCCTGTCCGCTCGCATGTCAAGAAGGTTGTGTCTGTAATCCAGGCTACGTCTTGGGTGATGGTGGCTGTATTCTGGAGGAAGAATGTGGGTGTTATGTTGATGGTCGGTTCTTGAAGAATGGAGAAGTCTTCTACGGTGATGGCTGCCAGGTTGCCTGCACTTGCACGCATGGAGCATTGGAATGTGCGAATCACAACTGCTCTGCCATTGAGGGGTGCCAGACGATCGGGGGCGTTACAGCATGTTATCCGAGGCCAATCATTTGTATGGTATCTGGAGAAAAACACCATACTTTTGATGGCGCCTCCTTCCTAGCCAGTGGAGAGTGTTTGTACACCATGGTGACGACAGAGTGCGCTTCCAGCAATATTACGGATCTCGACATTAAGTTTCAGTTGAACAGCAACATGCTACTTCCAAATATCAGGCTGAAGATCCGTGGGCGTACAATAATTGCACAAGAATACAGCGATGGCATCGAGGTAAGGATTTTAACTAAATTTTTTGCTTTTTTTTTTTTTAACAAAAAAAAAAACCTGAACACACCCCATTTACACAGTTGAAGCCAGCTATAGGGAAAAAAAAATA
The DNA here is from genome assembly GCF_042186555.1 of Aquarana catesbeiana. NCBI lineage: Eukaryota > Metazoa > Chordata > Amphibia > Anura > Ranidae > Aquarana > Aquarana catesbeiana. Next base: position 8,664,896 of record NC_133333.1, on the reverse strand, counting down.
AAAAAAATAAAAATTTACATTTTAAAAAATAGATTAAGAACATATCCCATTGCCCCAGCTACAGGAAATTTAATTTTTCTTTTATGATTTGGACATGAATCTTAACACAGCTACAGGACAAAATGCACTTTACTTACTTTATAATAAATATATAATATATAATAAATATATTTTATATTAGATTATATAAAATATTAAATTATATATATATTAATATATTTTATAATATTTTTATTTTATACTATATTTTATTTATTTTTTATTTATTTTATACTATATTTTATTTATTTTTTATTTTATACTATATTTTATTTATTTTTTATTTTTACTATATTTTATTTATTTTTTATTTTATACTATATTTTATTTATTTTTTATTTTATACTATATTTTATTTATTTTTATTTTATACTATATTATATTATAGCCTTTACACGCACATGAACTTTAATGGCATTCCAGTCTTAGTCCGTAGGGTTAAATATTGAGTTGGCCCCACCCTTTGCAGCTATAACAGCTTCAACTCTTCTGGGAAGGCCGTCCACAAGGTTTAGTAGTGTGTCTATGGGAATGTTTGACCATTCTTCCAGAAGCGCATTTGTGAGGTCAGGCACTGATGTTGGATGAGAAGGCCTGGCTCGCAGTCCTCACTTTAATTTATCCCAAAGGTGTTCTATCAGGTTGAGGTCAGGACTCTGTGCAGGCCAGTCAAGTTCCTCCACCCTAAACCTGTTCATCCGTGTCTTTATGGACTTTGCTTTGTGCACTGGTTCAAATCATTTGGTGGAGAGGGGGATTATGGTGTGGGGGTTGTTTTTCAGGGGTTGGGCTCAGCCCCTTAGTTCCAGTGAAGGGAACTCTTAAAGCGTCAGCATACCAAGACATTTTGGACAATTTCATGCTCCCAACTTTGTGGGAACAGTTTGGGGACGGCCCCTTCCTGTTCCAACATGACTGCCCACCAGTGCACAAAGCAAGGTCCATAAAGACACGGATGAGCGAGTTTGGGGTGGAGGAACTTGACTGGCCTGCAGAGTCCTGACCTCAACCCATTTAGAACACCTTTGGGATGAATTGGAGAGATTGAGCCAGGCCTTCTCATGCAACATCAGCGCCTGACCTCACAAATGCGCTTTTGGAAGAACGGTCAACTATTCCCATAGACACACCTAAACCTTGTAGACGGCCTTCCCAGAAGAGTTGAAGCTGTTATAGCTGCAAAGGGTGGAGCCAACCCAATATTGAACCCTACGGACGAAGACTGGGATGCCATTAAAGTTCATGTGCGTATAAAGGCAGGCGTCCCAATACTTTTGGTAATATAGTGTATGTGAATATAACATAAAATTTGATATAATATTTTATTTATCTTTATTTTTTCCTATAGCTAAACTATTTGTTGTGAGATCCATGTCCAATTTTATAACAATGTACTTCTTTTTTTTTTTTTTTTTTTTTTCCTTAGGTTGATGGTATCACATACCCATTGCCGTTTGACTTGTTAAATGTGATAAGGGTTTCAGGAAACAATTTTGGAAGCGACCCTTACATTCGCATAGAGGCAGATCCTGGTCTAATCCTAATGGCTAGTCTTTCGATGGTCTGGGTTAACTTGCCGCCAGCTTACGCTGGAAATGTCTGTGGCCTTTGTGGTAACGCTAATGGAGATGCCAGTGATGACACTGAAGGTTGGAGCCCGCAGGATTTCCTTTCTATTTGGATCTCCCATCGTGACAACAATTTGTGTGGAGCTAGCCCAGAACCTTTTCATGGTGATGTGGACCCCTCCAATATGACGGGTGGTGACATTGACTTCTCCAATATGACGGGTGGTGATGTGGACCCCTCCAATATGACGGGTGGTGATGTGGACCCCTTCAATATGACGGGTGGTGACATTGACTTCTCCAATATGACGGGTGGTGATGTGGACCCCTCCAATATGACGGGTGGCGACGTGGACCTCTCCAATATGACGGGTGGCGACGTGGACCTCTCCAATATGACGGGTGGCGACGTGGACCTCTCCAATATGACGGGTGGCGACGTGGGCCTCTCCAATATGACGGGTGGCGACGTGGGCCTCTCCAATATGACGGGTGGCGACGTGGGCCTCTCCAATATGACGGGTGGCGACGTGGGCCTCTCCAATATGACGGGTGGCGACGTGGGCCTCTCCAATATGACGGGTGGCGACGTGGGCCTCTCCAATATGACGGGTGGCGACGTGGGCCTCTCCAATATGACGGGTGGCGACGTGGGCCTCTCCAATATGACGGGTGGCGACGTGGGCCTCTCCAATATGACGGGTGGCGACGTGGGCCTCTCCAATATGACGGGTGGCGACGTGGGCCTCTCCAATATGACGGGTGGCGACGTGGGCCTCTCCAATATGACGGGTGGCGACGTGGGCCTCTCCAATATGACGGGTGGCGACGTGGGCCTCTCCAATATGACGGGTGGCGACGTGGGCCTCTCCAATATGACGGGTGGCGACGTGGGCCTCTCCAATATGACGGGTGGCGACGTGGGCCTCTCCAATATGACGGGTGGCGACGTGGGCCTCTCCAATATGACGGGTGGCGACGTGGGCCTCTCCAATATGACGGGTGGCGACGTGGGCCTCTCCAATATGACGGGTGGCGACGTGGGCCTCTCCAATATGACGGGTGGCGACGTGGGCCTCTCCAATATGACGGGTGGCGACGTGGGCCTCTCCAATATGACGGCATTATGTGATAAGATTGTAATACCTGAAGGGGCTTTTCGGGACTGCCATGATGTACTAAATCCAACCTGGTTTTTTCACACTTGTCTGAATTATGTGAGTGGTGGCTTTGTACAGTCGGTGTGCTCAACTATTAAGGATTATGCCTTTGAGTGCCAAACAATCGGAGTCACCGTGTACCAGTGGGAAAATGAGACAGTCTGTGGTGAGTATTGAACAACTTGTCCTGTTTAATTGTTTGATAAAGCGTACCCCAACCTCGAATCATTGTTTTTTTTTTTTTTTTTTTTTTTTTTTTTTATATATATATTTTTATTTGATTGAATTCATTATTTGATAATGTCGGTGCTATTCTTGCCCCTTTGCTTAAAGTGGTTGTAAAGGCAGAAGGTGCATTCTATGTGTTAAGATAAAAAGCTGCTGGGGTGTCTATTGTTGCTGGAGGGGATCTATTTTTTGCTGGTGGAGGATCTTTTGTTACTTGAAGGTCAATTGTTCCTGGAAGGGGTCTACAGTTGCTGGAGAGTCTATTGATGATTGCTGCTGGGGGATCTTTTTGTATTGCTTTTCTTTTTATCACCAAATTCTATACAAATTACATAGTATTGCAAAATACTCTATATTCTCAAAGGGGCCCTAGTGGGAGCTGGGTAGGGGGAGGAACCAAGGGTCAGTGCTCGGAGGTGGGTAGGAGGCAGAGACACGAAGTGTGTGTGTGTATGGGGGGTGTTCCTGCACCTATTCTCTGAGAAGAAAAGCGCTGCTTACCTTAGCCCCATCTCCATCCAGCGATGTCAGAGTGCCTCTGCCGTCCGGGACTCTCCCACCTCATTGGCTGAGACACAGCAGCGGCACCATTGGCTCTGAATGGACACACAGAGCTGCAGCTTGGCTCGGGTGCCCTCATAGCCAGCTGCTTGCTGTGGGGGCACTCAACAGGAAGGAGGGGCCAGGAGCTCCAGCCAGGGACCCCAAGAAGAGGATCCGGGCTGCCCTGTGCAAAACCATTACACAGGGCAGGCAAGTATAACATGTTTGTTATGCCAGGTTCATACTTGGTGCGGATGCGGCTCGGAGCAGGGGGTACGGTGTGTCCCTGTTCTCCATTCCAGGGAAGAATCGGGCCCGAATGTTTGCCTGAATTTGGACCTGAAACTGAGCCAAAGACGCACGGGACCCCTGTGCAATCCACTCCGTGGCCACCATGGAGATGTGTGAACCGGCTCTGTTGAGAGCCGGTCATGCGATTTGGATGTGGGGTGAAGCGTGGTACCATGGCAAAAAAACAGTCCAAGTGCAATGAAAGGACTTGTATTGAAATATTGCAAAAAACGTTCACAATAAATCTGGTGAGGAGACCATACAACCGGGAATACTCACAGATCCAGCAGCGAGCAGGTTTCAGCCAAACTGACAGCGCCTGTTAGGAGGGGCAAAGTGCGACCTGGCTGTCTCGTGCCCAAACCAGAAGATGCCAAGCGAAGTTGTGAGCCCTACGCTTTCCCTCATCAGGAACCTTTCTCTGCTGCTAGTTCTGTCCCTACCAGGTGGGGTGCCTGTCCCTACTCTACCCACTCACAAAATGTATGCCAAGCCTGGGAACCAGAGTCTGAAATAGGCTCTGCCTGACCCAAGATGGCTGCCAGTCACATGCATGTCACAACTCCTGGCTGTACTGGGCAAACTTTCTAACAGTATTGCATGCCCTTGGCCATTTTGCACAACTTCTGGCTGCACTGCATTTGCCTGGGAGAACAAACCACCCCAGTCACTTCTCCTCGGTATAGCAGGATCAAATACTCAGTCTGAGAATGGTTGAGCTTCCTCCCACCAAGTTCCTTCTGGCTCTGCTCAGTCTCTGGACAAGCCTCTCCAATCCCCCCCCCCCCCCCTCCCCAGCCTAGCTGGGACCTCCATGTCTTCAAAGGCTCCTCCTAGGTTCCTCCCTCTCCTCCCCTCTTTCTCTCTTTTTCTCTTTTTTTTCTTTTCTCTTTTTTTCTCCTTTTTTTTTTCTCCTTTTTTTTCTCTCTCCTTTTTTTTCTCTCTCCTTTTTTTTTCTCTCTCCTTTTTTTTTCTCTCTCCTTTTTTTTCTCTCTCCTTTTTTTTCTCTCTCCTTTTTTTTCTCTCTCCTTTTTTTTCTCTCTCCTTTTTTTTCTCTCTCTTCTTTTTCTCTCTCTTCTTTTTTTTTTTCCTTTTTTTTTTTTTCTCTTTTTTTTTTCTTTTCTTTTTCTTCTTTTTTCTTTTTTCTTTTTTCTTTCTCTCCCAGGGGCAGAGCCAGGGGTCTCCTCCTGAAGGACTGGACCCAAGAGCTCCTGCAACTTGGCAGCCAGGCCTCAGAATATTTACGGGATTTCCCTCCACCTTTTGGGCACACCTCCCCAGAGATTGGTTTGAGTCCCATAAATATTCAGCCTGTCAATCCTGCTAACCCCCCCCCCCCCCCCCCCACACTATACTTCTACTACTTGCCCCCCCCCCCTGTCTTCTAGACACTTCTAGAATGACAGCCTGTAAAACACTAAACAGCCCTAAGCAATCGACCCTTGCTCCACTGTTTTACAAAGGAGCCAAACTAAATTTACCTGGCAGCCTACTCTGAACGAGAAGGGTGCTACAAAAGATGTAATTTCTTGCTGAGATCAATATTATAGTTTAATATTTTAATTGAACATTTTATTGTATATATTTTTTTAGCTGTACTGTAAGGCAGGAAATTCGGTTATTCCGTGTTTGTTCTGTTCTCTCTAACACAAATTTTTAATCTTTGCCTTGTCAACCACCGCCAATGCAGATAGTGTCAATGTAATCAGCAGTATGATTTTGCAAAAGCTCCAATAAGATAAGGGTCCAACAGAAATGTTTTAATCTGATTTTATTTTAACATCCATTTGGTAGATTCTCATTTCTGACTACTAGTACAAAATGTGATGCTGTAAAACACAAAATTGGGCTCTTCTTGGGGGGAGAGGGGTGTTATATTCTATTTTTATTTTCTATTCTATTTTCTATTTTATTTTATTCTATTTTCTATTTTATTTTATAGTATCCTATTCTCTTATAGTATCCTATTCTAGTATCTATTCTATTATAGTATCCTAGTATCTATGCTATTCTATTCTAGTATGCTAATCTATTATTCTATTCTAATATAGTATCCTAATATAGTATCTATTCTAATATAGTATCTATTCTAATATAGTATCTATTCTAATATAGTATCTATTCTAATATAGTATCTATTCTATTATAGTATAGTATCTATTCTATTATAGTATATAGTATCTATTCTATTATAGTATATAGTATCTATTCTATTATAGTATATAGTATCTATTCTATTATAGTATATAGTATCTATTCTATTATAGTATATAGTATATAGTATCTATTCTATTATAGTATATAGTATCTATTCTATTATAGTATATAGTATCTATTCTATTATAGTATATAGTATCTATTCTATTATAGTATATAGTATCTATTCTATTATAGTATCCGATTATATTTTTTATAAATTTTAGATTGCATTATATTTATTTTTATAATTTTATATTATAATTTTTTAGATTATAATTAGATTATAATTTTTAGATTATTTTATGTTGATTATATTCATGCACAAAGTAAACTTTTTTTTTTTTTTTTTTTTTTTTTCTTCAAACAGACCACTTTGGGGCCTAACTCTTGCAAAAATGAAGAAAAAAAAAATCAAATACTCATCACTTTGTATCGACATTTCATGGAATTGCTATAATTCTTGACTGTGTATGGTTATTTCGTGACAGAATTCAAGTAAAAGTTCAGCTTCCATTCATGTCTGATCTGATATATTTTATTTTTTAATTGCGGAAACTCTGATAAGCTGGATGTGGTCTTTAAACAGTTGTAGAGCTTTGTTCTTTAGAGAGGAGGTAAAGATCTAAACCTTCTTGGTCCATGTTCCACTGGAGACCCCCCCCCCTTCCTGTCTTGAGGCATGGCAGGAAGTGAGAGGAAATCTCTCCAAGCTGTCACTGGAACGAGTGTCCCATTTGGGAAGATTTGCCACCTATCCAATGACCTCGTCATTTTTCGATTTCCCTTATTGTCCTGGGGATTGTTGCGGTGTGTCTTCAGTAATACAGTGAATCTCCTCGCTGAAGACACCAAGCAATAAAAACACGACAGAAGCTCTAACACCCCACCACTTCTACAATGACAAATGTTTAATTTTAAATACATAGATATGATGGACACACGGTAACCCCTGGTCGGCCTCCTTGGTAAGACCTTGGGAGGGAGGGTTTTTTTTTTATAATGTCCAACGTTGGGTCATGCACTAGTTCAAGTCTCATGTCTGCTGTTAACCACTTCCCGACCGCCGCACGACTATATACGTCCTAAGTTTGAACGGGGATATCGTTGTTATGGCAGCAGCTAGCTGCCATAACCCCAGTATCCCCGTTTTCGTGCGGCGGCCGGCTTTCAGATAAAAGTGGTCCCTGCGGTGGATTCGCCGCGAGATCACTTTTATCGGTGGCGGGAGAGGGCCCCCTCCCCCTCCCGCCGCGATCCGGAGCCGTCGGTAGCGGCGGAGGCGATCGCGTCTTCTGCCGTTGTGTGTCAGGAGATGAGTGAGGCCAAGATGGCGCTCACTCGTCTCCAAGATACTGCTGGGCGGAAGCGACGTCAAAACGTCACTTCTGTCCACGCCTCTTAAAGGCATATTTTTTCAAATGTCATTTTTCTAAATGACTTTTTTTTTTTTTTTTTTTTTTTATTGCATTTTAGTGTAAATTATGAGATGTGAAGTCTTTTTGACCCCAGATCTCATATTTAAGAGGTCCTGCCATGCTTTTTTCTATTACAAGGGATGTTTACATTCCTTGTAATAGGAATAAAAGTGACACAATTTTTTTTTTTTTTTTTAAACAGTGTAAAAATAAATAAAATATTTTAAAATAAATGATAAAAATAAAAAAAAAAATTTTTAAAACCCCCCTGTCCCGACGAGCTTGCGCGCAGAAGCGAACGCATACGCGAGTAGCGCCCGCATATGAAAACGGTGGTCAAACCACACATGTGAGGTATCACAGCGACCGGTAGAGCGAGAGCAATAATTCTAGCCCTAGACCTCCTCTGTAGCGCAAAATATGCAACCTGTAGAATTTTTTAAACATCGCCTATGGAGATTTTTGAGGGTAAAAGTTTGACGCCATTCCACGAGCGGGCGCAATTTTCAAGCATGACATGTTGGGTATCAATTTACTTGGCGTAACATTATATTTCACAATATTAAAAAAAATTGGGATAACTTTACTGTTTTATTTTTTTATTCAAAAAAGTGATTTTTTTCCAAAAAAAGTGCGCTTATAAGACAGCTGCGCAAATACGGTGCAAAAAAAAGTATTGCAATGACCGCCATTGTATTCTCTAGGGTGTTAGAAGAAAAACCATATATAATGTTTGGGGGTTCTAAGTAATTTTCTAGCAGAAAAACCTGTTTTAAACATGTAAACACCTAAAATCCAAAACAAGGCTGGTCCTTAAGTGGTTAAAGACCATGGGGCCCCATGCAGCCAAACTGACAAGACCCCCCCCCCCCCCCCCAAATAGTTTACTATGCTTCGGTTATGAATGAACACAGTGAGTGATCTGTACCAATCACTCATTGTGTTAATTCAAGAAAGGAAGGGGCTGGTAAATGACATGCTTATTGGACCCTTCCCCCCACTCTCAATCCTGAAGGCCCTATTGTGTGCTTGCTGTTGCCAGTGGGAAGGAGATGAGGGAAGCCAGCAGCCCTGTGTGGGTGGGGCTGGGCTTGGGCTCACACGGAGGGGCTTGCACAGTATAGGGGGAAACATACACTCCATCCTGAAGGCCCTATTGTGTGCTTGCTGTTGCCGGTTTGAAGGAGATGAGGGAAGCCAGCAGCCCTGTGTGGGTGTGGTTGGGCTCACATGGGTGGGGTTGGGCTCAGGCTCACACGGGGGGGGGGGGGGGGGGCTTGGACTGTATAGGGGGAAACATACTCTCCATCCTGAAGGCCCTATTGTGTGCTTGCAGCTGCTGGTGGGAAGATAAGGGAAGCCAGCAGCACTTCATGGGTGGGGGGCAGATGGAGGCTTGGACAGTACAGGAAAATGTAGGATGCACAGGGAGGGTGATCGGTGTGGTGGGGGACAATTACTGGAATCAATCCCCTGTATGGCTGAAAGCTGGAGGGAGAGGAGAAGCCAGCTTTCAGCTGCTGCAGAGAACCATACAGGGAATCGGTTCCAGTAATTGGGGGGGGCCCATGCCCTTTCTGTGCACCATAGGTTTTCCTATCCTGTCCAAGCCCCCCCCCCCATCTGCCCCCACCCACGCAGTGCTGCTGGCTTCCCTCCTCTCCTTCCCACCGGCAGTTGCAAGCACACAATAGGATCCTTCAGGATGGAGAGTGGGCGGGGGGGTCTGGATGGTCCAGTAAGTATGTCACATTTACCAGCCCCTTTCTTTCCTGAATGAACACAATGAGTGATCTATACTGACCACTCACCGTGTGCATTCATAACTGAAGCATATTAAACAGTGGGTTTTTTTTTGGGGGGGGGGGCGCTTGTCAGGTTTGCTGTACAGGGCCCGTGGTTTCTTACAGCAGGCATGAGACTTGGACTAGTGTATGAGGCCCCATACAGGAGGACCAGTATACTAGTACACCCCCCCCCCCTTATCCACGACCCTGCCATGTCTAGAACTTTTTAAGAATAAAATCCTACATTGTGTATATTAAATACACCTCAACTGCTACGGCAGTTGAGGTGAGACTGGGAGGGGCATATCTGAAAAATGTATGCAGCATGACCCAGGATAAATTGTAATCCAGTGGCATGAGAGTCCAGCAGTTGGGGGGGACGCAGTTATTACAAAACCGAAGGCAACAGTAAGGTCATGTTTCTAGAAGTGTGTATAAAAAAAGCTAGTTCATACACTTAATTTTCCACTTCTCAGCAAATTCAGACATCAAGGGGGAAGTTCAAAAAAAAAAAAAAAAAAAAAAAGATGGTTGTGTGTATTTCACCATCCCATTTCCTCGTCTGCTCAGAAAAAAAGAACTATTGCAACAGCAGCTCGTGTGCTGACAAGAAGATTGAATGTGAAGACCAGGATTGGATGGGTGCTGAGGAGACCTTTCCAAGTGTCTACCTTCCATGCGTACAATGTTGGTTGTATTGACCTCCGGAAGATTTTGCCCCTTCGTGACCAGGGTATTTTTTCGCTATACGCCACTGCGTTTCTTTAACTGGTTTCGTCCAACGCTGTACCCAGTTTTTTCTATATAAAATGCAAGGCTCTTTTTCAGTGGGGACGTGGGGGAACGTAGTTCCGGCACCTTCGCCACTGACTGTATAGAATGGCAGGAGAGATCTACTGTTAAATGAGGGGTTTATTGTTGCTGGCTGTGGGGAGATCTGTTGTTGCTGCCAGGAGTCTATTGTTGCTGGGGGGGGGGTTTGTGGCACGTGGTCCATTATGGGGATCTATTTTTGGCGGGAGCTCTATTGTTACTGGCTGCAGGGAATCTATTTTACTGCTTTTCTTGCTATAATTATCAAATTCCTTACAAATGATTTAGCATCACAAAATTATACTTGGTTCTGTAGGGCAATACTGGGAGGTGGGTAGGGGGTGGAACCAAGAAATTGTGCCCAGAGGTGGGTAGGGACGGAAAAAAAGGAGTGACTTAGGGGGGGGAGTTCCTGCACCTATTCTCTGAGGGAAAAAAAGCCCTGATAAAATGTATCCAATAAAATCAAATTTCTTCATAAATTTAGGTCAAAATGTATTCTGCTACATCTTTGGTGTTTAAAAAAAAAAAAAAAAAAAAATCAATCCCAATAAGTGTCAAAGTTAGTGCTTACAAACTATGGGAGATACACTCACCGGACACTTTATTAGGTTTGTAGCAGGTTGGACCCCCTTTTGCCTTCATTCTTGGTGGCATAGATACAACAAGGTGTTGGAAACGTTCCTCAGAGATTTTGCTCCATAGTGACATGATAACATCACACAGTTGCTGCAGAATTGTCGGCTGCACATCCACAATGCCAATCTGGTTCCACCACATCCCAAAGGTGCTCTATTGGATGAGATGTGGTGAGTGTGGAGGACATTGTTGTCCAGTGGTGAGATGATTGGAGCTTTGTGACATGGTCCATTATCCTGCTGGAAGGAGCCATCAGAAGATGGGGACACTGTAGTCCTAAAGGGATGGACATGGTCAGCAACAATACTCAGGTAGGCCATGGTGATTAAACGATGCTCAATTGGTACTAAGGGGCCCAAAGTGTGCCAAAAAAATATCCCCCACACCATTACACCCCCACCACCAGCCTGAATCGGTGATACAAGGCAGGATGGATCCAAAGGGGTTGGGTTGTTTTTGTGTGGTTTTTTTTTTTTTAATTTTTTTGCGGGTTTAGGTTTTTTTTTTTTCTTTGGAGGGGTTGTTTGGGGTCTTGTGTTTGTTTTTGAGAGGTTGGGGATTTTTGTTTTTCTTTGTTTTTTGGGGGGTTGTGAAGAGCTTGTGGCAGCCTTAAGAATTGTCTTGCCACATAGTTTCTTCAAGCCATGGCACATCCTGTTATGTATATTTAAAAAAAAAAAAAAAATCTATGAACGTGGTGTACTCAAAGTGCTTTGCATTTGGGAGTTGGTGGGCAAAAATGTGTGAAATCTCTGATACTGGTAGTCATACTGAGCCTTCATACAGATGACTTCCCGTCTCCTCCAACCACCGAAGACCTTCAGATCATTTTGGCATAAAATAGAAGTAAACCTTTTCCACAGCAGATATTGGAGAACCAAAAACGCCTCAATGTCTTCAAGGTGTAGTGTCATCTCATTATTATTGAAAATGTGAAAAAAAATTAAAAAATTATTTGAAGGAGACCACAAATTATCATTTGTCCAGAAGAAAGAAGTGAGGGATTTGGCCTTTGAAGTGGAATGGTTCAGAATACGACATCCTGAACACAACTTTATTTATTTACTTATTTGTGGTGTTATGACAATGTGTTTGTCGTGTTGTCCTCTTTCTCTCCCCCCCCCCCCCCCCCCCCCCCCTGTTTTTGAGGTTGATGAGTTAGACCTTCAAACCCTTCTGGTTCCTGGCTCAGGCCAACTAAGAGCCAGCGGTCCTCCTTTTGGTCTTGAAGTGAGGAATTTAGCCTTGAACAGGAATGGTTAGGAATAAGGGATAGAAAGGGTGAGCACACAAGTTTAGCCATTTTTGCTGGTAGGTTAATTGGCCCTAGTATGTATGTGAGTTGGGGAACTTTATAGATTATAAGCTCCTTGAGGATAAGGACTGGTGTGAATGTATACTATAATATATATTTATTTAATGCTTCTTAAATGGAGGGTTCTAAAGAAGTACTTCCTTTAAATAAAATAAATTAATTGTATTTTGGCAATGTGTAATTTGTTTTTCCTCTTTTCTGAGGTCGGTGGTGATGAGTTCTAAACAAGCCTTCAAATATTTTCAGTTTCTGGCTCAGTTTGACTAAGACCCAAAGCTCCTCATTTAGTCTTGGAGATAGACTTTGGCCTAGTTTTTAAAATACAGTTCAACTAAATGTGTTCATGTATCGCTTCTAGTTGATAACTAAAACTAATGTAAACTTGATACCCTGCCTACAAGACCCAGCATTCGGGGGAAGGAAACCCTTTAGAAGCCTACAAAGGAATCAACTCCTCATCTTCTCATGATATAAAGGAACCACAAACCTTATGTAATGAAGGTGTAATGTTGGTGCACTGTTTTTCCCTAAAAAGAAGAAAAATATATATATATATTTTTTTTTTTTTTTTTTTTTTTTTTAATATATAAATGTTCAATGAAAACACATCAAAGGAAACTTTTCTATATATCCTTAGTAAAGGAAGATGTAAAAAAGGAGTTGGACTAGTAATAAAAATGGATACAGATTAGGGGGTTGAATAAGGATTTGGGTTTTTAATTCAGTCCTTTTTTTAATTTATTTTTATTTTGGTCTCTCTGTGTGGTTTTTTTTTTGGGGTTCTTGGTTTCTTTTGGAGGGGGGGGGGGGTAAATATATATATAATTTTTTGTTTTTTTTTTTTCCCTCTGGGGGGGTCTTTAATGGCCTTTTTTTGGGGGGTTTTGGTACCCTTGTACTTCTGCCCTGGAGGCAAACACAGAAATAGTCTCTACAGAGTGGGTGAAATTCTCACTAGAACTAGCAGTGATGGGAAATCTTCCAGTGGGGAACACCAGTCACCTATGGGCCAGTTCACACCATAGAAACGCAGACCAGATCTGTTCCAGATGGTTTTCTGCATGTGCATTTTTGATGCAGTCCAGTGAATCCAACCCCCCCCCCCCTCCTCTTCCTTTTTTTTTTTTTTTTTTTTTCTTAACCCTAAATAAGGATATGTGTGTGTTCCAGGGCGTTGTTGGTGCTTTTCAGTGTGTTTTTGATGCACTTTACGGCGTTCCAGTGCAAAAGAAAAAAAATGCAGCATGTTCTACTTTTTTTTTTTTTTTTTTTTTCCTGGAACACACTGGAGTGAACTATGCCATTGAAAAACATATCACCTACTTTCCATGCAGAACAACAAAAAAAAAACACACTGGACCGCATGTAGTGTGAATTGGCTCTCAGAGGTGTTGTTTTTTTTTTTAATGCTTTCTGTTGCATCTCCAGGAGAGAAGTGCAGGAAAATCTTTGTGATGGTAAACCACAGAAATAAACTGACGGGTATATTCTCTTCTCTGCTGTATCTAAAAATAACCATGAAAGGTATTTGCTCTACGGCTGTGCTGGTTCCAAGCTCCATCTGCCTAAACTTTGGTGGTTCTTCAATTAGCCTTGTAGATGGACTTTGACCAAGGAATGATTCCTGAATGGGAGGGTCTGTGTTCATTATAATCAGCAGATGCACTCACAGTGTTCTAATGAGGAAAGTTGCAGTGTCTGCATCCCTTTATAAAAAACTTAACCCTTAGAGAGTATCTTACAAAAAAAAAAAAAAATTCCTATCACAGAAGGTGCCTAAAATGTGTTCTTGTATTTTACCTATTATTATATGTTACCCTTTAACCCAGGGGTGCTCAACCACTGGCCCGTGGCGCCCCCTCTGATGGGGCCCGCTCTGGGATGGCGGGTCGGCAAGCCCAGATCGCGGGTTCCCGACCCGCCATTACCGAGCATCAGTGTGAAGAACGGAGCCGGCACTAGAGGAAGCAGAGCCGATGATTCCTGTATAGCGTTGGCTCCTTTCACAGGCAGAGTGATACCAAATGTACTCCTCCTGTGACAGGAGAGATACGGGAAACATCCACTCTGCTCTCTACTGCAGACATGTGCTTCCTCTAGCACTGGCTCCTGTCACATTGATGCTCAGGGATGGTGGGTCAGGAACCAGCCAACAGTACCTACCAGCTCTGGAGGACAGCCAGCAGTGCCCACCAGTAGTACCAGCCCTGAAGGACAGCCAGCAGTACCAGCCCTGAAGGACAGCCAGCAATACCCAGCAGCAGTACCAGCTCTGGAGGACAGCCAGCAATACCCAGCAGCAGTACCAGCCCTGAAGGACAGCCAGCAATACCCAGCAGCAGTACCAGCCCTGAAGGACAGCCAGCAATACCCAGCAGCAGTACCAGCCCTGAAGGACAGCCAGCAGTGCCCACCAGTAGTACCAGCCCTGGAGGAAAGCCAGCAGTACCAGCTGCAAATCCATGATGCCAATCTCCTGTTTTACCACATCCCAAAGGTGCTCTATTGGATGAGATGTGGTGAGTGTGGAGGCCATTTGAGTACAGAGACCTCATTGTCCAGTGGTGAGATGATTGGAGCTTTGTGACATGGTGCATTATCCTGCTGGAAGGAGCCATCAGAAGATGGGGACACTGTAGTCCTAAAGGGATGGGCATGGTCAGCAACAATACTCAGGTAGGCCGTGGTGATTAAACCATGATCAATTGGTACTAAGGGGCCCAAAGTGTGCCAAGAAAATACCCCCCCCCCCCCCCCACACACACCATCACACCCCCACCACCAGCCTGAACCAGTGATACAAGGCAGGATGGATCCAGGGGGTTGGGTTGTTTTGTATGGGAGTTTGTGTGTGTGTTTTTTCTTTTATTTTTGGGAGGTTGGGTTTTGTTTGGGTTTTTGTTTTCCTTTGTTTTTCTTTGAAAGCGGGGGGGGGGGGGGGGGGGGGGGTTGTTTGGGGTTTTGTGTTTGTTTTTGGGAGGTTGGGGAATTTTGTTTTTCTTTGTTTTTTTTGTGAAGAGCTTGTGGCAACCTTAAGAGTTGTCTACATGGTTTCTTCAAGCCATGGCACATCCTGTCATATATTAAAAAAAAAAAAAATATGAAAGTGGTGTTCTCAAAGTACTTTGCATTTTGGAGTTGGGCAAAAACGTGTGAAATCTCTGATACTGGAAGAGTCATACTGAGCCTTCATGCAGATGACTTCCCGTCTCCTCCAACCACAGAAGACCTTCAGATCATTTTGGCATAAAATAGAAGTAAACCTTTTCCCACAGCAGATATTGGAGAACCACAAACGCCTCAATGTCTTTAAAGTGTAGTGTCATCTCACTAATTTTTTTTTTTTTAACATTTTCAATAATAATTATCGAAGGAGAACGCAAATGATCATTTGTCCAGAAGAAAGAAGTGAGGGATTTGGCCTTTGAAGAGGAATGGTTCAGAATACGACATCCTGAACACAACTTTATTTATTTTCTTATTCATGGAGTCATGACAATGTGTTTGTCGTGTCGTTCCCCCCCACCCCCACCCCGTTTTTGAGGTTGGTGAGTTAGACCTTCAACCCCTTCTGGTTCCTGGCTCAGTCCAACTAAGAGCCAGCGGTCCTCCTTTTGGTCTTGAAGTGAGGGATTTAGCCTTGAACAGGAATGGTTAGGAATAAGGAATAGAATGGTGAGCACACAAGTTTAGTCGTTTTTGCTGGTAGGTTAATTGGCCCTAGTATGTGTGTGAGTTGGGGAACTTTATAGATTGTAAGCTCCTTGAGGATAAGGACTGGTGTGAATGTATAGTATAATATATATTTATTTATTTAACGCTGCGTAAATTGACGGTGCTATAGAAGTACTTGCTTTAAATAAAATAAAATAAATTCATTGTGTTCTGGCAATGTGTAATTTGTTTTTCCTCTTTTCTGAGGTCGATGGTGATGAGTTCTAAAAAAAAAAAAAGTCTTCAAATATTTTCAGTTTCTGGCTCAGTTTGAGTAAGACCCAAAGGTCCTCATTTAGTCTTGGAGACAGACTTTGGCCTAGTTTAAAAATACAGTTTAACTAAATGTGTTCATGTATCGCTTCTAGTTGATAACTAAAACTAATGTAAACTTGATACCCTGCCTACAAGACCCAGCATTCGGAGCAGGAAACCCTTTAGTAGATTACAAAGGAATCGACGACTCCTCATCTTCTCACGATGTAAGGCTAGATTCGCATCTATGCATGTTGCTTTTGAGCGTTCCTGCAGTGCTTTTTGCGGTGCTTGCCGCATTTTTGGACACACGTTTTTACCGCGATTTGCATTTTGCGTGTTTTTTTTTACACTGTATATAGCTGGTTGCTAAGGAGGGGGCCGGGAAGCCAGCCGCCACGTCCCTAACAACCGATGAGTCATCAGTTGTCAGCGGGCTTCCCGCTGAATGTAAAAAAAAAAAATCGCTGGCTAAAAAAAAATTGTGAAAAAAAACAGCGTGGGGTCCCCCCCCAGGTCCATACCAGGCCCTTGGGTCTAATATAGATTCCGAGGGGACCCCCATGCCACAATTTAAAAAAAAAAATGGCTTGGGGGTCCCCCTAAAATCCATACCAGACCCTTATCCGAGCATGGAGCCTGGCAGGTAAAGAAACCGAGGGGACGAGCGAGCACCCCCCCTCCTGAACCATACCAGGCCGCATGCCCTCAACATGGGGGGATGGGTGCTTTTGGGGCACAGGGGGAGCTCTGTGCCCCCTACCCCAAAGCAACTTGCCCCCATGTTGATGGGGACAAGGGCCTCTTCCTGACAACCCTTGCCTGGTGGTTGTCGGGGTTTGTGGCAGGGGGGCTTATCGGAATCTGGAACCCCCCTTTAACAAGGGGGCCCCCAGATCCCGCCCCCCTATGTGAATGAGTAGGGGTACATTGTACCCCTACACATTCACTAAAAAAAAGTAGTGTAGTGTTAAATACAGTAGACAGTTTTTGACAAGTCTTTTTTATTAACATTAACATTATTAATCTTCTTCTTCTCCGCTTCTTCCTCCATCTTCTCCCGCATCTTCATCCTCCGTTCTTCTCCTTCTCCCCCTGCTACTTCTTCCACTCTTCTTCTGTCTTCTTTGTCCGATGTTCTTCTTCCTTTGCCGCTGCTCCCGCCAATGACCCTCATCCGATGCTGCGCCCCGCTGATCTGTCGATGTCCTGCATTTCTTAAATAACGATGGGGGCGTGGCAATCAGATTACGTCACCCAGAGGCCATGCCCCCTTGTGACGCCACCGCCCGCGGCATGATGGGTCCGTTTTTTAATTTTTTTTATCTTTTTGGGGGTTCTTGTTTTCTTTTGGGGGGGGGGTCATCTTTTGAAATTTTTTTGTCTTTTGGGGGGTTTTTTTCCCTCTTGGGGGGTATCTTTAATGGTCTTTTTTGGGGGGTTTTGGTACCCTTGCACTTCTGCCCTGGAGACAAACACAGAAATAGTTTCTACAGAGTGGGTGAAATTCTCACTTTGTCATTAGAACAAGCAGTGATGGGAAATCTTCCAATGGGGAACACCAGTCACCTACGGGCCAGTTCACACCATAGAAATGCAGTCCAGATGCTTTTCTGCATGTGCGTTTTTGATGCAGTCCAGTGAATCCAACTCCCCTTCTTTTTTTCTTAACCCTAAATAAGGATATGTGTGTGTTCCAGGGCGTTGTTGGTGCTTTTCGGTGTGTTTTTGATACCCTTTACGGCGTTCCAGTGCAGAAAAAAAAATGCAGCATGTTCTACTTTTTTTTTTTTTCCTGGAACACACTGGAGTGAACTATGCCATTGAAAAACATATCACCTACTTTCTATGCAGAACAAAAAAAAAACCCACACTGGACCGCATGTGGTGTGAATTGGCTCTAAGAGGTGTTTTTTGTTTTTTGCTTTCTGTTGTATCTCCAGGAGAGAAGTGCAGGAAAATCTTTGTGATGGTAAACCACAAAACTAAACTGACGGGTATATTCTCTTCTCTGCTGTATCTAAAAATAACCATGAAAGGTATTTGCTCTACAGCTGTGCTGGTTCCAAGCTCCATCTGCCTAAACTTTGGTGATTCTTCAATTAGCCTTGTAGATGGACTTTGACCAAGGAATGATTCCTGAATGGGAGGGTCTGTGTTCATTATAATCAGCAGATGCACTCGCAGTGTTCTAATGAGGAAAGTTGCAGTGTCTGCATCCCTTTAAAAAAACGTAATCCTTAGGGAGTATTTTACCAAAAAAAAAAAAAAAAATCCCTATCGCAGAAGGTGCCTAAAATGATTTCTTGTATTTTACCTATTATATGTTAATCTTTAATGCAGGGGTGCTCAACCACTGGCCCGTGGGGCCCCCAGATTGCAGGTTCTCAACCCGCCATTACCGAGCATCAGTGTGAAGAATAGAGTCGGCACTAGAGGAAGCAGAGCCGATGATTCCTGTATAGCG
This sequence comes from Aquarana catesbeiana, assembly GCF_042186555.1. Lineage (NCBI taxonomy): Eukaryota > Metazoa > Chordata > Amphibia > Anura > Ranidae > Aquarana > Aquarana catesbeiana. The sequence continues at coordinate 8,646,463 of NC_133333.1, read as the reverse complement.
CCGGCTCCTGTCACAGGCAGAGTGATACCAGGAAACATCCGCTCTGCTCTCTACTGCAGACATGTGCTTCCTATAGCACTGGCTCCTGTCACACTGATGCTCAGGGATGGTGGGTCAGGAGCCAGCCAACAGTGCCCACCAGCAGTACCAGCCTTGAAGCACAGCCAGCAATACCCAGCAGCAGTACCAGTCCTGGAGGACAGCCAGCAACCAGCTACACAGATAACAAGTGCAGCCCCATTAGTGCCCCTCACGAGTGCCCATCAGTGCCACTTATCAGTATCAATCAGTGCAGTCTATTAGTGCCCATTTTTGTCACCTATCAGTGCCTCCTCATGAGTGCCCATCAGTGCAGTCTAACAGTGCCCATCAGTGCAGTCTATCAGTGCCCGTCAGTGCCTCCGCATGAATGCCCATCAGTGCAGACTATCAGTGCCACCTATCAGTGCCTCCTCATGAGTGCCTATCAGTGCCTCCTCATGAGTGCCCATCATTTCCCGCCTATCAGTGCCTCCTCATAAGTGCCCATCAGTGCAGTCTATCAGTGCCACCTATCAGTGCCTCCTCATGAGTGCCCATCATTTCCTGCCTATCAGTGCCTCCTCATAAGTGCCCATCAGTGCAGTCTATCATTGCCTATCCGTGCAGTTTATCGGTGCTTCCTCATGAGTGCTCATCAGTGCAGTCTATCAGTGCCACCTATCAGTGCCTCCTCATGAGTGCCCATCAGTGCTGCCTATCAGTGCCTCCTCATGAGTGTCCATCAGTGCAGTCTATCAGTGCCACCTATCAGTGCCCATCAGTTCCGACTATCAGTGCCTCCTCATGAGTGCCCATCAGTGCAGTCTATCAGTGCCTATCTGTGCAGTCTACCCATGCTTTCTCATGAGTGTCCATCAGTGCAGTCTATCAGTGCCACCTATCAGTGCCCATCAGTGCCGACTATGAGTGCCCATCAGTGCAGTCTATCAGTGCCTATCTGTGCAGTCTACCCATGCTTTCTCATGAGTGACCATCAGTGCAGTCTAACAGTGCCCGTCAGTGCAGTCTATCAGTGCCACCTATCAGTGCCATCTATCAGTGCCACCTATCAGTGCCTCCGCATGAGTGCCTATCAGAGCCGCCTATCAGTGCCCATCAATGCCCATCAATGAAGGAGAAAAAATACTTAAATGCAAAATGTTATAACAGAAACTAAGAAAAGTTTTTCTTTCTCAAAATGTTTCATTTTTTTTCATTTGCTTAGCAATAACCACTAAAAGAAAGCTCTATCGGTCTAAAAAAAAAAATTATAAAAATCTCATTTGGGTACAGTGTAGCATGACTGCGCAATTGTCATTCAAAGTGTGACAGCGCTGAAAGCTGAGAATTGTCCTGGGCAGGAAGGGGAGGGGAGTGCCCGGTATTGAAGGGGTTAATCCCCTAGGACTTGAACTGTTTTGCATGATTGGACATTTTCGGGGACTCTCCCACACCATGAACTTCCCGTATACTGAATAGAAGATGCAAAGTATCCTTCCACATTCTTGGCTCTTTGTTGTCACCTGAGGCAATGCAATTATTATTATCACAAGGCCGGTCATTTTCTTTTCCTCTGGAAGAAGCGTGTTCTGTAATCCGTTTCAGTCCGGATTATCGGTAATAGGAGATGGTTAGGTTTGGTGTATAGCCGGCTCACTGTCATCACATTTGGCACACTAAGTTGTGCTATTAACATCTTAAAGTGGAGCTCTCGGGTTTAGAAGACTGCCTGAATAAATCCCGGGCAGGTCTCATTATACTGCAACAGTATCGGTCTTCAGGAAAATTCCACCTTTTATTATTTTTGAACTCCAGTCAGTGACTTTGCCTAGGCTGAGATGATGTCATCAGTGTGCTGCAGGCAGGAGGAAGCATTTCCTCAGTCTCCTCCCCCCCATTGATCAGACTGTACATTGTAACTTTGTCTCATTTTCTCTGTAACTTTGTCTCATGGGGGGGGTCTGTGTAATGATGGGTGTAGTATGGGGGAGGGGTCCTGTGTAATGATGGGTGTAGTATGGGGGAGGGGTCCTGTGTAATGATAGGAGTAGTATGGGGGGGTCCTCTGTAATGATGGAGGTAGTATGGGGAGGGGGTCCTGTGTAATGATGGGGGTAGTATGGGGGAGGGGGTCAGGGCCTGTGTAATGATGGGGGTAGTATGGGGGGGAGTCCTGTGTAATGATGGGGGTAGTATGGGGGAGGGGTCCTGTGTAATGATGGGGGTAGTATGGGGGGGTCATGTGTAATGATGTGTGTAGTATGGGGGAGGTGGTCCTGTGTAATGATGGGGGTAGTATATAGGGGGGGTCATGTGTAATGATGTGGGTAGTATGGGGGAGGGGTCCTGTGTAATGATGGGAGTTGTATGGGGGAGGGGTCCGGTGTAATGATGGGGGTAGTATGGGGGAGGGGTCCTGTGTAATAATGGGGGTAGTATGGGGGGGTGGGGGGGTCCTGTGTAATGAGGGTGGTAGTATGGGGGAGGGGTCCTGTGTAATGAGGGGGGTAGTATGGGGGAGGGGTCCTGTGCAATGATGGGGGTAGTATGGGGGAGGGGGACCTGTGGTAATGATGGGGTAGTATGGGGGAGGGGTCCTGTGCAATGATGGGGGTAGTATGGCGGGAAGTCCTGTGTAATGACGGGGTAGTATATAGGGGGGGGTCCTGGGTAATGATGGGAGTAGTATGGGGGTTGGGGGGGGTTCTGTGTAATGAGGGGGGTAGTATGGGGGAGGGGTCCTGTGTAATGATGGGGGTAGTATGGAGGGAAGTCCTGTGTAATGACGGGGTAGTATATAGGGGGGGGTCCTGGGTAATGATGGGGTAGTATGGGGGAGGGGTCCTGTGTAATGATGGGGGTAGTATAGGGGGGTCCTGTGTAATGATGGGGGTAGTATGGGGGGTGGGGGGTCCTGTGTAATGATGGGGGTAGTATGGGGGGGTCCTGTGTAATGATGGGGGTAGTGTGGGGGGTCCGGTGTAATCATGGGGGTAATATGGGGGAGGGGGTCCTGTGTAACGATGGGGGTAGTATGGGGGAGGGGCCCTGTGTAATAATGGGGGTAGTATGGGGGGTCCTGTGTAATGATGGGGGTAGTATGGGGGGGACCTGTGTAATGAAGGGGGTAGTATGGGGGATCCTGTGTAATGATGGGGGTAGTATGGGGGGTGGGGGGTCCTGTGTAATGATGGGGTAGTATGGGGGAGGAGGTCCTGTGTAATGATTGGGGTAATATGGGGGAGGGGTCCTGTGTAATAAAGAGGTAGTATGGGGGGTCCTGTGTAATGATGGGGGTAGTATGGGGGGGTCCTGTGTAATGATGGGGGTAGTATGGGGGGTCCTGTGTAATGATGGGGGTAGTATGGGGGGTCCTGTGTAATGATGGGGGTAGTATGGGGTGGGGAGTCCGGTGTAATGATGGGGGTAGTATGGAGGGGTCCTGTGTAATGATGGGGTAGTATGGGGGTAGTATGGGGGGGTCCTGTGTAATGATGGGGGTAGTATGGGGTAGAATGGCGGGGGTCCTATGTAATGATGGGGGTAATATGGGGGGTGCGGGGTCCGGTGTAATGATGGGGGTAGTATGGGGGGGTCCTGTGTAATGATGGGGTAGTATGGCGGGGGTCCTGTGTAAAGATGGGGTAGTATGGGGGGGTCCTGTGTAATGATGGGGTAGTATGGCGGGGGTCCTGTGTAAAGATGGGGTAGTATGGGGGGGTCCTGTGTAATGATGGGGGTAGTATGGGGGGGTCCTGTGTAATGATGGGGGTAGTATGGGGGGGGGTCCTGTGTAATGATGGGGGTAGTATGGGGGGTCCTGTGTAATGATGGGGGTAGTATGGGGGGTCCTGTGTAATGATGGGGGTAGTATGGGGGGTCCTGTGTAATGATGGGGGTAGTATGGGGGGGTCCTGTGTAATGATGGGGGTAGTATGGGGGGGGTCCTGTGTAATGATGGGGGTAGTATGGGGGGGTCCTGTGTAATGATGGGGGTAGTATGGGGGGGTCCTGTGTAATGATGGGGGTATTATGGGAGGGGGTCCTGTGTAATGATGGGGGTAGTATGGGGGGGTCCTGTGTAATGATGGGGGTAGTATGGGGGAGGGGGTCCTGTGTAATGATGGGGGTAGTATGGGGGGGTCCTGTGTAATGATGGGGGTAGTATGGGGGGGGTCCTGTGTAATGATGGGGGTAGTATGGGGGGGTCCTGTGTAATGATGGGGGTAGTATGGGGGAGGGGGTCCTGTGTAATGATGGGGGTAGTATGGGGGGGTCCTGTGTAATGATTGGGGTAGTATGGGGGAGGGAGTCCTGTGTAATGATGGGGTTAGTATGGGGGGGTCCTGTGTAATGATGGGGGTAGTATGGGGGAGGGGTCCTGTGTAATGATGGGGGTAGTATGGGGGTAGTATGGGGGGAGTATGGCGGGGGTCCTGTGTAATGATGAGGGTAGTATGGGGGGGTCCTGTGTAATGATGGGGGTAGTATGGGGGGTCCTGTGTAATGATAGGGGTAGTATGGGGGGGTCCTGTGTAATGATGGGGGTAGTATGGGGGTGTCCTGTGTAATGATGGGGGTAGTATGGCGGGGGTCCTGTGTAATGATGGGGGTAGTATGGGGGGGTCCTGTGTAATGATGGGGGTAGTATGGGGGGGTCCTGTGTAATGATGGGGGTAGTATGGGGGGGTCCTGTGTAATGATGGGGGTAGTATGGGGGGGTCCTGTGTAATGATGGGGGTAGTATGGGGGGGTCCTGTGCAATGATGGGGGTAGTATGGGGGGGTCCTGTGCAATGATGGGGGTAGTATGGGGGGGTCCTGTGTAATGATGGGGGTAGTATGGGGGAGGGGGTCCTGTGTAATGATGGGGGTAGTATGGGGGGGTCCTGTGTAATGATGGGGGTAGTATGGGAGGGTCCTGTGTAATGATTGGGGTAGTATGGGGGAGGGAGTCCTGTGTAATGATGGGGGTAGTATGGGGGGGGTCCTGTGTAATGATGGGGTAGTATGGGGGGTCCTGTGTAATGATGGGGGTAGTATGGGGGGGTCCTGTGTAATGATGGGGGTAGTATGGGGGTAGTATGGGGGGAGTATGGCGGGGGTCCTGTGTAATGATGGGGGTAGAATGGGGGGTGTCCTGTGTAATGATGGGGGTAGTATGGGGGGGTCCTGTTTAATTATGGGGGTAGTATGGGGGAGGGGTCCTGTGTAATGATGGGAGTAGTATGGGGGTTCCTGTGTAATGATGGGGGTAGTATGGGGGGTGGGGGGTCCGGTGTAATGATGGGGGTAGTATGGAGGGTCCTGTGTGATGATGGAGGATGTATGGGGGGGTCCTGTGTAATGATGGGGGTAGTATGGGGGATCCTGTGTAATGATGGAGGATGTATGGGGGGGTCCTGTGTAATGATGGGGGTAGTATGGGGGGGTCCTGTGTAATGATGGGGGTAGTATGGGGGATCCTGTGTAATGATGGGGGTAGTATGGGGGTGTCCTGTGTAATGATGGGGGTAGTATGGGGGGTCCTGTGTAATGATGGGGGTAGTATGGGGGGGTCCTGTGTAATGATGGGGGTAGTATGGGGGGGTCCTGTGTAATGATGGGGGTAGTATGGGGGGTCCTGTGTAATGATGGGGGTAGTATGGGGGGGTGCTGTGTAATGATGCGGGGAGTATGGCGGGGGTCCTGTGTAATGATGGGGGTAGTATGGGGGGTCCTGTGTAATGATGGGGTAGTATGGGGGGGTCCTGTGTAATGATGGGGTAGTATGGGGGGGTCCTGTGTAATGATGGGGGTAGTATGGGGGAGGGGGTCCTGTGTAATGATGGGGTAGTATGGGGGGGTCCTGTGTAATGATGGGGGTAGTATGGGGGGGTCCTGTGTAATGATTAGGGTAGTATGGGGGGGTCCTGTGTAATGATGAGGGTAGTATGGGGGAGGGAGTCCTGTGTAATGATGGGAGTAGTATGGGGGGGTCCTGTGTAATGATGGGGTAGTATGGGGGGGTCCTGTGTAATGATGGGGGTAGTATGGGGGGGTTCTGTGTAATGATGGGGGTAGTATGGAGGTGGGGTCCTGTGTAATGATGGGGGTAGTATGGGGGGGTTCTGTGTAATGATAGGGGTAGTATGGAGGAGGGGTTCCTGTGTAATGATAGGGGTAGTATGGAGGAGGGGTTCCTGTGTAATGATAGGGGTAGTATGGGGGGGTCCTGTGTAATGATGGGGGTAGTATGGGGGGGTCCTGTGTAATGATGGGGGTAGTATGGGGGATCCTGTGTAATGATGGGGGTAGTATGGGGGTGTCCTGTGTAATGATGGGGGTAGTATGGGGGGTCCTGTGTAATGATGGGGGTAGTATGGCGGGGGTCCGGTGTAATGATGGGGGTAGTATGGAGGGTCCTGTGTGATGATGGAGGATGTATGGGGGGGTCCTGTGTAATGATGGGGGTAGTATGGGGGATCCTGTGTAATGATGGAGGATGTATGGGGGGGTCCTGTGTAATGATGGGGGTAGTATGGGGGGGTCCTGTGTAATGATGGGGGTAGTATGGGGGATCCTGTGTAATGATGGGGGTAGTATGGGGGTGTCCTGTGTAATGATGGGGGTAGTATGGGGGGTCCTGTGTAATGATGGGGGTAGTATGGCGGGGGTCCTGTGTAATGATGGGGGTAGTATGGCGGGGGTCCTGTGTAATGATGGGGGTAGTATGGGGGGGTCCTGTGTAATGATGGGGGTAGTATGGGGGGTCCTGTGTAATGATGGGGGTAGTATGGGGGGGTCCTGTGTAATGATGCGGGGAGTATGGCGGGGGTCCTGTGTAATGATGGGGGTAGTATGGGGGGGTCCTGTGTAATGATGGGGTAGTATGGGGGGTCCTGTGTAATGATGGGGTAGTATGGGGGGGTCCTGTGTAATGATGGGGTAGTATGGGGGGGTCCTGTGTAATGATGGGGGTAGTATGGGGGAGGGGGTCCTGTGTAATGATGGGGTAGTATGGGGGGGTCCTTTGTAATGATGGGGGTAGTATGGGGGGGGTCCTGTGTAATGATTAGGGTAGTATGGGGGGGTCCTGTGTAATGATGAGGGTAGTATGGGGGGGTCCTGTGTAATGATGGGGGTAGTATGGGGGGGGGTCCTGTGTAATGATGGGGGTAGTATGGGGGGTCCTGTGTAATGATGGGGGTAGTATGGGGGGTCCTGTGTAATGATGGGGGTAGTATGGGGGGTCCTGTGTAATGATGGGGGTAGTATGGGGGGGTCCTGTGTAATGATGGGGGTAGTATGGGGGGGGTCCTGTGTAATGATGGGGGTAGTATGGGGGGTCCTGTGTAATGATGGGGGTAGTATGGGGGGTCCTGTGTAATGATGGGGGTAGTATGGGGGGTCCTGTGTAATGATGGGGGTAGTATGGGGGGGTCCTGTGTAATGATGGGGGTAGTATGGGGGGGGTCCTGTGTAATGATGGGGGTAGTATGGGGGGGTCCTGTGTAATGATGGGGGTAGTATGGGGGGGTCCTGTGTAATGATGGGGGTATTATGGGAGGGGGTCCTGTGTAATGATGGGGGTAGTATGGGGGGGTCCTGTGTAATGATGGGGGTAGTATGGGGGAGGGGGTCCTGTGTAATGATGGGGGTAGTATGGGGGGGTCCTGTGTAATGATGGGGGTAGTATGGGGGGGGTCCTGTGTAATGATGGGGGTAGTATGGGGGGGTCCTGTGTAATGATGGGGGTAGTATGGGGGAGGGGGTCCTGTGTAATGATGGGGGTAGTATGGGGGGGTCCTGTGTAATGATTGGGGTAGTATGGGGGAGGGAGTCCTGTGTAATGATGGGGTTAGTATGGGGGGGTCCTGTGTAATGATGGGGGTAGTATGGGGGAGGGGTCCTGTGTAATGATGGGGGTAGTATGGGGGTAGTATGGGGGGAGTATGGCGGGGGTCCTGTGTAATGATGAGGGTAGTATGGGGGGGTCCTGTGTAATGATGGGGGTAGTATGGGGGGTCCTGTGTAATGATAGGGGTAGTATGGGGGGGTCCTGTGTAATGATGGGGGTAGTATGGGGGTGTCCTGTGTAATGATGGGGGTAGTATGGCGGGGGTCCTGTGTAATGATGGGGGTAGTATGGGGGGGTCCTGTGTAATGATGGGGGTAGTATGGGGGGGTCCTGTGTAATGATGGGGGTAGTATGGGGGGGTCCTGTGTAATGATGGGGGTAGTATGGGGGGGTCCTGTGTAATGATGGGGGTAGTATGGGGGGGTCCTGTGCAATGATGGGGGTAGTATGGGGGGGTCCTGTGCAATGATGGGGGTAGTATGGGGGGGTCCTGTGTAATGATGGGGGTAGTATGGGGGAGGGGGTCCTGTGTAATGATGGGGGTAGTATGGGGGGGTCCTGTGTAATGATGGGGGTAGTATGGGAGGGTCCTGTGTAATGATTGGGGTAGTATGGGGGAGGGAGTCCTGTGTAATGATGGGGGTAGTATGGGGGGGGTCCTGTGTAATGATGGGGTAGTATGGGGGGTCCTGTGTAATGATGGGGGTAGTATGGGGGGGTCCTGTGTAATGATGGGGGTAGTATGGGGGTAGTATGGGGGGAGTATGGCGGGGGTCCTGTGTAATGATGGGGGTAGAATGGGGGGTGTCCTGTGTAATGATGGGGGTAGTATGGGGGGGTCCTGTTTAATTATGGGGGTAGTATGGGGGAGGGGTCCTGTGTAATGATGGGAGTAGTATGGGGGTTCCTGTGTAATGATGGGGGTAGTATGGGGGGTGGGGGGTCCGGTGTAATGATGGGGGTAGTATGGAGGGTCCTGTGTGATGATGGAGGATGTATGGGGGGGTCCTGTGTAATGATGGGGGTAGTATGGGGGATCCTGTGTAATGATGGAGGATGTATGGGGGGGTCCTGTGTAATGATGGGGGTAGTATGGGGGGGTCCTGTGTAATGATGGGGGTAGTATGGGGGATCCTGTGTAATGATGGGGGTAGTATGGGGGTGTCCTGTGTAATGATGGGGGTAGTATGGGGGGTCCTGTGTAATGATGGGGGTAGTATGGGGGGGTCCTGTGTAATGATGGGGGTAGTATGGGGGGGTCCTGTGTAATGATGGGGGTAGTATGGGGGGTCCTGTGTAATGATGGGGGTAGTATGGGGGGGTGCTGTGTAATGATGCGGGGAGTATGGCGGGGGTCCTGTGTAATGATGGGGGTAGTATGGGGGGTCCTGTGTAATGATGGGGTAGTATGGGGGGGTCCTGTGTAATGATGGGGTAGTATGGGGGGGTCCTGTGTAATGATGGGGGTAGTATGGGGGAGGGGGTCCTGTGTAATGATGGGGTAGTATGGGGGGGTCCTGTGTAATGATGGGGGTAGTATGGGGGGGTCCTGTGTAATGATTAGGGTAGTATGGGGGGGTCCTGTGTAATGATGAGGGTAGTATGGGGGAGGGAGTCCTGTGTAATGATGGGAGTAGTATGGGGGGGTCCTGTGTAATGATGGGGTAGTATGGGGGGGTCCTGTGTAATGATGGGGGTAGTATGGGGGGGTTCTGTGTAATGATGGGGGTAGTATGGAGGTGGGGTCCTGTGTAATGATGGGGGTAGTATGGGGGGGTTCTGTGTAATGATAGGGGTAGTATGGAGGAGGGGTTCCTGTGTAATGATAGGGGTAGTATGGAGGAGGGGTTCCTGTGTAATGATAGGGGTAGTATGGGGGGGTCCTGTGTAATGATGGGGGTAGTATGGGGGGGTCCTGTGTAATGATGGGGGTAGTATGGGGGATCCTGTGTAATGATGGGGGTAGTATGGGGGTGTCCTGTGTAATGATGGGGGTAGTATGGGGGGTCCTGTGTAATGATGGGGGTAGTATGGCGGGGGTCCGGTGTAATGATGGGGGTAGTATGGAGGGTCCTGTGTGATGATGGAGGATGTATGGGGGGGTCCTGTGTAATGATGGGGGTAGTATGGGGGATCCTGTGTAATGATGGAGGATGTATGGGGGGGTCCTGTGTAATGATGGGGGTAGTATGGGGGGGTCCTGTGTAATGATGGGGGTAGTATGGGGGATCCTGTGTAATGATGGGGGTAGTATGGGGGTGTCCTGTGTAATGATGGGGGTAGTATGGGGGGTCCTGTGTAATGATGGGGGTAGTATGGCGGGGGTCCTGTGTAATGATGGGGGTAGTATGGCGGGGGTCCTGTGTAATGATGGGGGTAGTATGGGGGGGTCCTGTGTAATGATGGGGGTAGTATGGGGGGTCCTGTGTAATGATGGGGGTAGTATGGGGGGGTCCTGTGTAATGATGCGGGGAGTATGGCGGGGGTCCTGTGTAATGATGGGGGTAGTATGGGGGGGTCCTGTGTAATGATGGGGTAGTATGGGGGGTCCTGTGTAATGATGGGGTAGTATGGGGGGGTCCTGTGTAATGATGGGGTAGTATGGGGGGGTCCTGTGTAATGATGGGGGTAGTATGGGGGAGGGGGTCCTGTGTAATGATGGGGTAGTATGGGGGGGTCCTTTGTAATGATGGGGGTAGTATGGGGGGGTCCTGTGTAATGATTAGGGTAGTATGGGGGGGTCCTGTGTAATGATGAGGGTAGTATGGGGGAGGGAGTCCTGTGTAATGATGGGAGTAGTATGGGGGTGTCCTGTGTAATGATGGGGGTAGTATGGGGGGGGGTTCTGTGTAATGATGGGGGTAGTATGGAGGTGGGGTCCTGTGTAATGATGGGGGTAGTATGGGGGGGTTCTGTGTAATGATGGGGGTAGTATGGGGGGGTCCTGTGTAATGATGGGGGTAGTATGGGGGGGTCCTGTGTAATGATGGGGGTAGTATGGAGGGGGTTCTGTGTAATGATGGGGGTAGTATGGAGGGGGGGTCCTGTGTAATGATGGGGTAGTATGGGGGGGTCCTGTGTAATGATGGGGGTAGTATGGAGGGGGGGTCCTGTGTAATGATGGGGTAGTATGGGGGGGTCCTGTGTAATGATGGGGGTAGTATGGGGGAGGGGGTCCTGTGTAATGATGGGGGTAGTATGGGGGGTCCTGTGTAATGATGGGGGTAGTATGGGGGAGGGGGTCCTGTGTAATGATGGGGGTAGTATGGGGGTAGTATGGGGGAGGGGGTCCTGTGTAATGATGGGGGTAGTATGGGGGTAGTATGGGGGAGGGGGTCCTGTGTAATGATGAGGGTAGTATGTAGATAGTATGGGGGAGGGGGTCCTGTGTAATGATGGGGGTAGTATGGGGGAGGGGGTCCTGTGTAATGATGGGGGTAGTATGGGGTTAGTATGGGGGTAGTATGGGGGAGGGGGTCCTGTGTAATGATGGGGGTAGAATGGGGGGTGTCCTGTGTAATGATGGGGGTAGTATGGGGGGGTCCTGTGTAATGATGGGAGTAGTATGGGGGTTCCTGTGTAATGATGGGGGTAGTATGGGGGGTGGGGGGTCCGGTGTAATGATGGGGGTAGTATGGAGGGTCCTGTGTGATGATGGAGGATGTATGGGGGGGTCCTGTGTAATGATGGGGGTAGTATGGGGGATCCTGTGTAATGATGGAGGATGTATGGGGGGTCCTGTGTAATGATGGGGGTAGTATGGGGGATCCTGTGTAATGATGGGGGTAGTATGGGGGTGTCCTGTGTAATGATGGGGGTAGTATGGGGGGTCCTGTGTAATGATGGGGGTAGTATGGGGGGGTCCTGTGTAATGATGGGGGTAGTATGGGGGGGTCCTGTGTAATGATGGGGGTAGTATGGGGGGTCCTGTGTAATGATGGGGGTAGTATGGGGGGGTCCTGTGTAATGATGCGGGGAGTATGGCGGGGGTCCTGTGTAATGATGAGGGTAGTATGGGGGGGTCCTGTGTAATGATGGGGGTAGTATGGGGGAGGGGGTCCTGTGTAATGATGGGGGTAGTATGGGGGGTCCTGTGTAATGATGGGGGTAGTATGGAGGGGGGGTCCTGTGTAATGATGGGGTAGTATGGGGGGGTCCTGTGTAATGATGAGGGTAGTATGGGGGGGTCCTGTGTAATGATGGGGGTAGTATGGGGGAGGGGGTCCTGTGTAATGATGGGGGTAGTATGGGGGGGTCCTGTGTAATGATGGGGGTTGTATGGGGGGGTCCTGTGTAATGATTAGGGTAGTATGGGGGGGTCCTGTGTAATGATGAGGGTAGTATGGGGGAGGGAGTCCTGTGTAATGATGGGAGTAGTATGGGGGGGTCCTTTGTAATGATGGGGTAGTATGGGGGGGTCCTGTGTAATGATGGGGGTAGTATGGGGGGTTCTGTGTAATGATGGGGGTAGTATGGGGGGGGTCCTGTGTAATGATGGGGGTAGTATGGGGGGGTTCTGTGTAATGATGGGGGTAGTATGGGGGGGTCCTGTGTAATGATGGGGGTAGTATGGAGGTGGGGTCCTGTGTAATGATGGGGGTAGTATGGGGGGGTTCTGTGTAATGATGGGGGTAGTATGGGGGGGTTCTGTGTAATGATGGGGGTAGTATGGGGGGGTCCTGTGTAATGATGGGGGTAGTATGGAGGGGGTTCTGTGTAATGATGGGGGTAGTATGGAGGGGGGGTCCTGTGTAATGATGGGGGTAGTATGGGGGGGGTCCTGTGTAATGATGAGGGTAGTATGGGGGGGTCCTGTGTAATGATGGGGGTAGTATGGAGGGGGGGTCCTGTGTAATGATGGGGTTAGTATGGAGGGGGGGGTCCTGTGTAATGATGGGGGTAGTATGGGGGGTCCTGTGTAATGATGGGGGTAGTATGGGGGAGGGGGTCCTGTGTAATGATGGGGGTAGTATGGGGGGTCCTGTGTAATGATGGGGGTAGTATGGGGGAGGGGGTCCTGTGTAATGATGGGGGTAGTATGGGGGTAGTATGGGGGTAGTATGGGGGAGGGGGTCCTGTGTAATGATGGGGGTAGTATGGGGGAGGGGGTCCTGTGTAATGATGGGGGTAGTATGGGGGTAGTATGGGGGAGGGGGTCCTGTGTAATGATGGGGGTAGTATGGGGGTAGTATGGGGGAGGGGGTCCTGTGTAATGATGGGGGTAGTATGGGGTTAGTATGGGGGTAGTATGGGGGAGGGGGTCCTGTGTAATGATGGGGGTAGTATGGGGTTAGTATGGGGGTAGTATGGGGGAGGGGGTCCTGTGTAATGATGGGGGTAGTATGGGGGAGGGGGTCCTGTGTAATGATGGGGGTAGTATGGGGTTAGTATGGGGGTAGTATGGGGGAGGGGGTCCTGTGTAATGATGGGGGTAGTATGGGGGTAGTATGGGGGTAGTATGGGGGAGGGGGGTCCTGTGTAATGATGGGGGTAGTATGGGGGTAGTATGGGGGAGGGGGTCCTGTGTAATGATGGGGGTAGTATGGGGGTAGTATGGGGGAGGGGGTCCTGTGTAATGATGGGGGTAGTATGGGGGAGGGGGTCCTGTGTAATGATGGGGGTAGTATGGGGGTAGTATGGGGGAGGGGGTCCTGTGTAATGATGGGGGTAGTATGGGGGAGGGGGTCCTGTGTAATGATGGGGGTAGTATTATTAATTTTTTGGGATGGAGAGTGGATTTGTATGGGGGGGGGGGGGGGGTGAAGTGAAGGCTAAGAAATGTTTGCCCCGGGTTCTATGAATATTTATGACGGCCCTGGGTGTCAGTCTGGGGGGGGGGATCCACTGAATGAAAGAGGACAGACAGGCTGGTGAGGAAAGGGCTAGATGATGCTGGACATCCTCCAGCCAGGAAATGAGGGCGGGGCTCTATCTGACTTGCTGCAGCTTCTAATGCACATTGTGAGAAGCTCACAGTGTGCGGTGAAATCGGAGGGCGCCATTTCAGTCCAGGACAGGAGCCGGTACACCTGGGCAAGACTGACGGGAAGGGGGGAGGGGGGATTTAAGGCTTCTACTCTATTAATTGCAAGGAGCTAAAAAGTTAAATTCTGCTGGAGTGACATCATGAGCCCCTCCACCCCGATATGAGGGAACATGAAATTCATGTCTTCTCGTCTTCTTCTAGAGGAAGTGGTTGCTCGCAGACCACAGGCGATGAATATATTCCAGTAGTCGGTGATGCTCCATGCAGATCGGAGTCTGTGCGGCGGTGAGGACACAAGTAAGTTTGCCGGCTGCTGCTACACCTCTGTGAATGGGGGGGGGGGGGCAGAATTATTACTGCACTTCTAACATGGGATCTGGGATCTTGCGTTGTGTAAGGTTGGGGGGGTTATAAGGCTGGAGGATTGTTAGGCTGAGTGGGGGTGTTAGACTGGGGTGTTAAAAAGACAGACTGGATGGGGGAGGAGGGGGGGTTATTAGGTTGGGGGTTTAAATGCTGGAGGATTGTAAGGCTGAGGGATTATATAGCTTGGAGTTATAAGGCTGGGGATTGTAAGGCTGGTGAGGGGTTTCTTAGGCTGAGGGGTTACAAAGCTGGGGGGGGTGTTTACTAGGTTGGGGGGGTTATAAGGCTTGGGGGTTATTAGGCTGGGGGGGGGGGTTGTAAGGCTGAAGGATTGGTAGGCTAGAGGGATGGGGGTTATTGCGCTTTGGGGGTTATTAGGCTGGGGGGGTATAAGGCTGGGGGGGGTTATTAGGCTGGGGGGGGGTTATTAGGATGGGGGGTTATAAGGCTAAAGGATTGGTAGACTAGAGGGGGGTTATAGGACTTTGGGGGTTATTGGGCTGGGGGGGGTTATTAGGCTGGGGGATTGTAAGGCTTGGGGGGCTATAAGGCTAAAGGATTGGTAGGCTAGAGGGGGGTTATTGGTCTTTGGTGGTTATTAGGCTGGGGGAGGTTAAGGCTGGGGGATTAAAGGACTAGTGAGGGGTTATAAGGCTGGGGGGGGAGTTGCTAGGCTGGGGGGTTATTAGGCTGGGGGATTGAAAGGCTAGGGGTTATAAAACTGGGGGAGGGGAGACTGAGGGGGTTTAGTCTGGGAGGGGGGGCTTATAGTAATAGGGGGCTCTAAGGCTGTTCCGATGGTTGAGACTGAGCGTCACTGTCCACAACGCCTGCAAAACAGTATTAAGGATATTGGGGCTGTAGCTTGTTCTAAGAGGTCGGGACCCCCACCTGACATCTACCTGAACTCTGGAAGCAACGACAGATCCTGAGTTTGTAGATTCACCGGACATCCAACATTTGATGAGTATTTACTAAGAAAAAGCTTCTGAACTTTGGGTGTCTTGGACAAAAATTCAGAAATAAATTAGATTGGTATTACTATGACTTCTAATGTATGGATAGATAGAATTATCTCTAATGTAACCAGCTAAATCTAAGAATGGGTTTACATTATCTATCTATCTATCTATCTATCTATCTATCTATCTATCTATCTATCTATCTATCTATCTATCTATCTATCTATCTATCTATCTATCTATCTATCTATCTATCTATCTATCTATCTATTCCTGCATCAGGTATATAATGAGAAGTCCTGCTTGGATTGGTTGCTACATATTGGTGGGTCTGGGTTTCCCATGTGAACGGAGACCTCTGTTTACATTACAATATTAGAAGTGGTTGCCTCACGTCCTGTGTGCACATTTTCTTCACTCTCCGCACTTCTTTTTTTCAGGATGACGTTCCTTTGGACAGCAATTCTGCTTTTACTTTGCACAGTGTGTGGTAAGACGTGTCTGTGTCTTAAGAGGAAGAACTTAATACATGTCTATAAAAATGATATACACAATCTTTTTGTGTGTATATATATATATATATATATATATATATATATATATACATATACATATATATATATATATATATATACACATTATATATATATATATATATATATATATATATATTTCTCTACAGAGGAGCCCTGGGGCCGTCCCAAACATTATTAAACTAAAATTCAGAGTTTCAAAGTCAGAATTCTGAAATCAAAAATATTTCCAAATTTCAAAGTCAGAATTCTGGGGTTAAAAATCTGAATTATTTCAAAATTTAAGGTCAGAATTCTGAGATTAAAAGTCAGAAATATTTCAAGATTGAAAATCAAAATTCTGAGATTAAAAGTCAGAAATATTTCAAGATTCAAAATCAAAATTCTGAGATTAAAAGTCAGAAATCTGAGGTTAAACGTCAGAATTCTGAGATTAAAAGTCAGAAATCGGAGGTTAAAAGTCAGAATTCTGAGATTAAGAATCAGAATTATTTCAAAATTTAAAGTCAGAATTTTGAGTTTAGAATTCTGTGACCAAGTCAGAAATAATCCAAGATTCAAAGTAAAAATTCTGAGATTAAACGACATAATTCTTTCAAGATTTAAAGACAGAATTTAATTATAAGGGAGATGTTTTGATTTAATTATAGGAGGAGGTGTTTTGTAGTTCACCTTTGTATTTTTAGCAAATTTTAAGTTGTGATATGTGTTACGGTCACATTACTTATTCTGGTTTTTATCACCAACACATTTAACACAGCTGCCATGTAGAGGGAGAGGATTGCAGATTCCTTCGCCGGATCATTATTGCTTACACGTTGTAGTGCCACACCTCTGTACATTCTGCAAATATCTGAATTATTCCTAGATTCAAAGTCAGAATTCTGAGATTAAAATCAGAATTCTGAGAGTAAAAATGAGAATTACTCCAACATTCAAAGTCAGAATTCTGAGATTTAGACTGGGTTCACACATGTGCGGCCACGAGTTCGTGCCTGGGGTCTGATGCGTGTCTCTTCACCGGTTCATGTGCTATTCAGGTCTGAATTTTTGCCTGAATTAGCACCTGAACCGGACCCAAACACACACTGGACTCTTTTTCAATCCAGACCACGGCCGCCCCGGAGCTGTGTGAACCGGCTCCTTCGAGAGCTGGTCACACTTGACTGTCATGCGAATTGGATGTGGGGAAACCCGCATCCAATCCACATATATGTGTGAACCTAGCCTAAAAGTCAAACATATTTCAAGATTCAAAGTCAAAATTCTGAGATTAAAAATTAAAATTCTGAGATCAAAAATCACAATTATTCTCAGCATCAGTCAGAATTCTGAGATTCAAAGTCAGTATTATTCCAAGATTCAAAGTCAGAATTCTGAGATTGAATCTGACTTTGAAAGTCAGAATTCTGAGATTAAAAGTCAAAAATATTCCAAGATTCAAAGTCATAATTCTGAGAATAAAAGTCATAATTCTGAGACGAAACATCAGAATTATTCCCAGAATCAAAGCCAGAATTCTGAGATTAAAAGTCAAAAATATTCCAAGATTCAAAGTCATAATTCTGAGAATAAAAGTCATAATTCTGAGACGAAACATCAGAATTATTCCCAGAATCAAAGCCAGAATTCTGAGATTAAAAGTCAAAAATATTCCAAGATTCAAAGTCATAATTATGAGATTAAAAGTTAAAATTTTGAGATCAAAAATCACAATTATTCCCAGAATCACAGTCAGAAGTCTGAGATTCAAAGTCAGTATTATTCCAAGATCCAAAGTCAGAATTCTGAGATTGAATCTTGGAATAATTCTGACTTCGAAAGTCAGAATTCTGAGATTAAGCCCTCATGCACACAGGCTGTTAAAAAAACGTTATGAAAATGCCAGTATCTTTGCAGTGATTTTTTAAAACTTTTTTCAGCTTTTTTCAGCGTTTTTGCAATAGCGTTTTTTAGCGTTTTTGAGTGTTTTTCAGCGTTAGAGCGTTTTTACAGCTGAAAAACGTCTTTCAGAACCCACTGGTCCTGGGTTTTTTTTACAGCTTAAAAACGCCTATGCCACTTGCAGCTCAAAAACGCCTAGGTGGGCATGAAGCCATAGACTAACATAGACAGGCCTTGTTAAGCTGCAAAAAAAGCTAAAAAAAGCAGCTGTAAAAACGTCCGCGGGCATGAGGACTAAAAGTCAAAAATATTCCAAGATTCAAAGTCATAATTCTGAGAATAAAAGTCAGAATTCTGAGACCAAACATCAGAATTATTCCCAGAATCAAAGTCAGAATTCTGAGATTCAAAGTCAGAATTACTCCAAGATTCAAAGTCAGAATTCTGAGATTAAAAGTCCGAAATGTTCCAAGATTCAGCCTAGGTTCACATTGATGCAATTTGGCATGCGATTTGACATCGGTGCAACACCGCATTCCCAAAAGTAGTTCCTGTACTACTTTTGGCAACTTCAGGGTGCGATTTGTATAGACATCTGTGCCGGAACCCACACTGATGGCTCTGAAATCGCCCCCGAAGTCGGGACTGACATGTGGGAATGTTCAGCTGAACTCGCGCAATTTCAATTCCGCTGTCAGTGTGAACCTGGACTTAAAGTCAGAATTCTGAGGTTAACAGTCAGAATTGTGAGATGAAAACTATCAGAATTATTCCAAGATTCAAAATCAGAATTCTAAAATAAAATAAGAATTAATCCAAGATTCAAAGTCAAAATTCTGAAATTAAAAGTCAGAATGCTTCATTTCAAAGTCAGAATTCTGAGATATCGCGGAATTCAGACTTTTAATCTTAGAATTCTGACTTTAAAACTCAGAGTTTTGTTTAATAATCACAACTGTATTTAACAAATGAATAGAACATTTTTCCAATGTTTAAAAAAAGAAACTGATTCCAGTTAAACCCACTAATAATTACGGAATTACCGGTTATTTCTTGGCCGAGACTCCTAAACTGAACGTTACTTATGAGACCTCAAAACTGTCTTGAAATCTAAAACTTCTGACCTGCACTGCACCAGCAGCCCATCTTGGTCTAGAACACGCCCACAGAGTGCTGATTGGACAATGAAAGGAGAAGCAGTGATGAGGTTCTCCCTCTGCTCTTTCCATCTATCAGTATGATCACTGTTGGCTCATGTGCACTGCAGAACACCTGATTGGCTCCAGTTGTTGCCCCTCCCTTTCCTGAGCCCGATTGCTTCTATGCAGGACATAGTAGGAGGCTGATATATATATATATATATATATAATATTAGAAAATAGTGATGTATGATTGGTCAGTGGCACAAACAGCTCTTGACCGTTATAACTTTTTTCCTCTCTACAAGTCACATCCACTGATGACGGCGAGGACGGTCTATCGGTGGGCCCAACGGAAATTTCTACATCGGGGGATCCAGATGACAGCTTTGACGGCTCTGGTGGTTCTGGTTAGTAAACATAATGTTTTTTTATGAAGGTTCGCTGGAGCCGCGATGCGTCACGTGTGCAATTCGTTTTGTTCCGAATTTGTTTTTCCGACTAAATTCGACAAATTCATTAGTTCGGAAATATTCGAACTAACGCGAAAACCCGTTTGACGAATTTTTCCGAAAATTTGAAAATTCAAAAATTCGAAAATCCGAACGACCCCCCCCAAAAAAAGAATGAAAAAACGAAAAACGAACAAACTTTTGGGCAGTGCACACGTCTAATTTGTAACCCCCCGTGTCACCTTTGCCTGGCTTTGTTGTTGGCCAAAACGTGCCCATTGATGTCAACAGGCCCCCTAAAACCACTTTAAGACCGCCCCACGCAGATTTACTACGGCAGGGCGGCCCACCTGCGCAAAATCACGTACCCCTATGCGATTTCAGGCAGTGGGGTCTGGGGGTTGTGCGCGCGAGCCGCCGGCGACCCGCTCCCTCTGTGATTGGACAGAGGGACTAAATTGAAAAAAAAAAACTTTATTTGTAAAAAAAAAAAACTTTGCAATGCTTTGTACCAGAATCATAATTTTAGTGTCATTTTTTCTTGTCAAATTTGTTGAATTTTATCAATTAGTATACTTAAGTATATATGGTGGCAGCAAAAGAAAAGATCACATTATATGGTAATAAATAATATTGAGTTGTAGTCCCAACATAAACTAAAAGTAGTTTAACTAAAACAATTTTAGCATGGATCTCACTACTCAAAAGATTGCGACATACATTGTACAAGAGAGGATAAAAACCAGCTTAGACCAGGTTAACCACTTGCCGACCGCCGCACGCCGATATACGTCGACACAATGGCAGCGGTGGGCAAATGGGCGTACCTGTACGTCCCCTATAATTGGCGGGGCTAGCGGGCATGCGCGCCGCATACAGCGTGACCGTGCCCGCGGGACCCGCGGACTCGATGTCCGCCGGTGTCCCGCGATCGTGCCACGGAGCCTCAGAACGGGGAGATGCCTATGTAAACAAGGAATTTCCCCGTTAAGCCTAGTGACAAGACAGATATCACTGTCATGTGAGTTGAAGCCCCTCCCCCTCCCACAGCTGGAATCACTCCCTAGGACACACTTAACCCCTTCATCGCCCCCTAGTGGCTAACCCCTTCCCTGCCAGTGTCATTTACACAGAATTCAGTGCATTTTTATAGCACTGATCGCTGTATAAATGACACTGGTCCCAAAATAGTGTCCGACGTGTCCGCCATAATGTCGCAGTCGTGATAAAAATCGCAGCTCGCTGCCATTACTAATTAAAAGAAAAATTAATAATAAAAATGCCATAAAACTATCCCCTATTTTGTAGACGCTATAACTTTTGTGCAAGCCAATCTATATGCGCTTATTGCGATTTTATTTTTTTTTTTACCAAAAAATATGTAGAAGAATATGTATCAGCCTAAACTGAGGAAAAAAATTGTTTTATTATATATATTTTTGGGGGGTATTTATTATAGCAAAAAAGTAAAAAAAATATTGTTTTCAAAATTGTCGCTCTTTTTTGTTTATAGCGCAAAAAAAAAACGCAGAGGTGATCAAATACCACCAAAAGAAAGCTCTATTTGTGGAAGCAAAAAAAAAAAAAGGATGTCAAGTTTGTTTGGGTGCAGCATCGCACAACCCCGCAATTGGCGGTTGAAGCGACGCAAGGCCGAATCGCAAAATAGTGCTCTGGTCAGGAAGGGGGGGAGTAAAATCTTCCGGGGCTGAAGTGGTTAATATAAGATGACCTCAGATAAAAAAAGTAAATAAATAATAATTATTATTAATTATTATACAATTATCAAGAGTATAGTTTTTAAATTAAAAATTAAAAAAAAAGAAAGAAAGAAAAATAGTTTTTTTTTTTTTTTTTTTTTTTTTTTTTTTTCAAAATTGTCGCTCTTTTTTGTTTATAGCGCAAAAAAAAACAAAAACGCAGAGGTGATCAAATACCACCAAAAGAAAGCTCTATTTGTGGAAGCAAAAAAAAAAAGGATGTCAATTTTGTTTGGGTGCAGCGTCGCACGACCGCGCAATTGTCAGTTGAAGCGACGCAGGGCCGAATCGCAAAATAGTGATCTGGTCAGGAAGGGGGGGGGGTAAAACCTTCCGGGGCTGAAACGGTTAATATAAGATGACCTCAGATAAAAAAAAGTAAATAAATAAATAATAATTATTATTAATTATTATACAATTATCAAGAGTATAGTTTTTAAATTAAAAATTAAAAAAAAAGAATTTATTATAGAATCTAAAATCTTATACTACATATTGGAACTACAGTATGTACAATTGGTATAATGATAACCAAGGAAATAAAAGTTCTGCTACCAGAACTATATAAAAGAGTAAATTGAAAGAGGAGAAAGAATAAGGGGAAAAAGTAGAAAAGAGAAAGAAGATAAAAGAAAAAGTAATCTTAGGTAGAAGAACAAATAGATAGGTTTAGCGTCATTTTTAAACCGGAGAAATTGCAGAATAAAATGCGCACTTTCTGTGTTCGGTAACACAATTTATTTTTAAACTAACACTGCTCAAAAAGAAAGAAAATGCATTTTGTTATGTTTTGTTGTGTAAGGATTGTAAAAAAAAAAAAATTGAATTGTTGCAATACAAAAAAAAAAGCCTGGTTTTGTCCTTAACCTTTTCCTGCCAGCCGCACACATATCTGTGGTCTCTGGGCGGGTGGGTATTAATGCTGAGCGGCCACATTTTCCGTAGAAGTAAACATTTTACTGTGCTCAGAGAATGCTGATGGCACAGTAAGTAACTAAACTGCCATGGAAAGTTCCCGATACACACTCGCAATCGAGGAGCTTTCAATCATGTGACCGCTGTGTCAGCCAATCGCAGGGGGGGTCACGTGATCGGAATGCCCGCCTCTGCCTCCCAGGTTTTTGGATCCGCTTAAAGGGGCCAGGAGGCTGCGGGAGGAAGGGGGTTAACAAAACAATATATGTGTTACCTTGTTATCCTAAAGTGGTTCTAAAGCAAGAAGGTAGTTTAATTTAAAGGATCACTAAAGATATATATTTTTTTAAATAACAAACATGTTATACTTACCTCCACTGTGCAGCTCGTTTTGCACAGAGTGGCCCCAACCCTGGTCTTCTGGGGTCCCTCGGCGGATGTCTCCGCCCGCCCCCCCCCCCCCCCCCGCCCCCAGCAAAGACTCAACACTTTCACTCCCTCGCATGGTGTTGAGTGCTTGTGGGGCGCTCCCATGATACAGCCTGTATCACTTGGCCACACCCCCCCCCGGCGCGCTGCATCATTGGATGTGATTGACAGCAGCGCGAGCCAATGGCTGCGCGGCGAAGAGGATGTCAGGGGCGAGCGCGGGACTTTTGAGGGGTCAGGTAAGTAAAACGGGGGGGAGGGGGCTGGGGGGGGGGTCGGTATTGTCAGATGTTTTTTCACATTGATGAATAGAAGGTGAAAAAACTTTTACCTTTACAACCCCTTTTAATGCATTAAGGTTAAAAAAAAAAAAGACAAAAAAAAAAAAAAACATACTGGGACCTGAGCCCGATCTCGATCCAGTGATGTGCATGAGAGCAGCAGCTCTCCCAGCTCTCTCCCGCCTCATTCACACAGAGACAGAAGCAGGAGCAATTGGCTTCTGCTGCTATCAATCAGAGCCAGTGAGGCGGAAGCAGGGGGGCGGGGCTGAGTCGTTGTCTGTGCTTGCTATGGGGGGGGGTCACTCGGCGGGGGGGTGGTGCCTTGAGCGCCACCAGGGGACCCTAGAAGAAGAGGAGGATCAGGGCTGCTCTGTGGAAAACCATTAAACAAAGTGTAATTCAATTTAAAAAAATAAATGTAAATTTAATTTTAAATAATAGATTTATTTAGAACAACAGAATTGTAAAAACAAATTATATTTAAAGAAATTAAATTAAATTTTTAAAAAAATGTAAAAAATTTATTTTTAAAAATTAGCTTTAATTAGAACAATTGAATTAAATAAATAAAACAATTAAATTGAAAACAATTGTAAAAACAAACAAAATTGTAAAAATTGCTCCGGTCCATAGAGGGTGGACAGGCGTGGGAGATGAAGTGGTGTGGGGATAGATGGGGGGGGGGGCGTCAACAGGGGAGTAAAAACAGGTGATAAATCCACATCTTTACTGCCCCTTGAAAATACCCAAAGATCTATGTAAACTCTGTCGCTGTCATAGTAAAAACAAACACACAAATAATTTAAAAAGAAAAACGAATTAAAAAAAGGTGATTAAAAAAAACATGTATAATAAAAAAAAGAACAAAAAAAAAAAAACACGTATATAATTTTTTTTTTTTCAGCTGTCCAACAAGGACTGCATACTGATTTATTAGAACCACAAAAGTTTCCCCCTTTTAAGAGAGACGAAACCACACCCTCTTATGTCATTTTGGCGACCACGAGACCGAGCGTTGAATCATTAGAAACCCGGAACATTCTGCGGTCACTTGCAGGCGTTTGAGAACGACGTCTAACCTCACTTTACCAGCTCGGCAACAAAGGAAACTGCTGATTCCGCTCTTCGCTCTCTGCGTCTTGCAAGTCGAAGGCTGACGGGACGCAATAAAATTCTTCGAAGAGACGCCGTCGTTCTAACGCCGCGCAGGCGGCGCGACTGGCGCGCAAAAACAATCCCACCATAGTATAGTCACCAAATTAGTAATACATTGTATCTTCTATTGTTAATCCTTGAATGTTCCAAAAGAAAGAAGTCATGTATCATAATACAAAATTGGACCGTTTGTGAAATAGACTCTAGATCTTCTCCGTTTGCACAGAACATTCTGCCTATTGCTAATCGGACCAGACAGGGGTCTATTGTGCCAACATCTCAAGCCTTCACAGAGCCACCATGAATAATCGCCAAGACGCGTCTCACATGTTTTATTTCCTCTCGGCTCCATTTACTGGACATAATGTGGTATTTTCCTGTTTGAGGCTTACGAGTAACGCGGTTAACGAGCGTTTTGAAAGACGAGCAACTTTTTTTTTTTTTTTTTTTTTAATTCTGACTCGGTTTGCAAGTGTTGTCTCACAAAACAAGCAGAATTCAAGCTAATGCGGTGTGCAGTACCGCATTTGGCTAGAGGTGTGGGGGCGCCGGGGACACTCGGAACGGTTCGGAGCCGTTCGGAAATATTCTGAATCACTCGGAAATGCTCGGAAATACTTAGTTCCCGAGTGTTTCCGAGCCATTCCGAGTTCAGCCGAGCTGTCCCCAAGTATTTCCGAGGCTCTCCGGCGCCCCCCCCACCTCTGGCCACATGTGGTATTGCATGTAATAGAAGTCAATGCGGAACGAATTATCTTTGTTTCCATTGACTTCTATGGGGAAACTCGCTTTGATATGTGAGTGCTTTGGATTACAAGCATTCTCCTGGAATGGATTAGGCTCGTAATCCAAGGTTCCACTGTATAACCTCACCCTGATAAACTCCAACTGTATTTCAGTATTCCACCAAAGAAAAAGAAAAACAATACTATCACAGATAAAGTTTTCCACTTTTCTTTAAATTTAGTCTGTCTACATTTTGCCTTGCCAGGTACCCCAACCCCCCCCCCCCCCTTTCAACATGCTTTATTTTTATATAAAACCTTTCCATTTTCATTGCATACCTTATTTTATAGCCAGTGATGTCCTCACCGGGTCTCTGTGCTTCTTCACACAGTACTATAGGCAGATCATGGCTGGTGCATGGGTACTATCTAGGGGGCCCCATGATAACCTTGCATTACTTCATACTTGCCAACCGTCCCGGATTTTCCGGGACAGTCACGCTTTTTACTAAACTGTCCTGGGATGGCCATGTAACGGCCAGTCTGGACTGCGGGGATGGCAGCAACCTATCGCTGGGCTAAATCTACAAATCAGAGTGACATCTTCCCCATCCCCTCCCCCCCAACTACTTTCCTCCTGCAGTTTCTGGCACCCCTCTGGCTCTTTGAGGGGTTAAGGAAGGACCCCTAAGGCAGATCCTCTTACTACTGCTGCTGTTTGTGTGGGTAAGATGTGTACTGCCCCGATCACATGGGATGAATTAGAGAGGACAGCCAGCGGGGATCAGGGTCCCCCCAAGAATTACCTTGCCCAGGGGCCCATGATGGTATTAAGACTGCCCTGGGGCCAGCCTCAGTACTCCTCTCAAGAGCCCTCAGTCCAGTTGGTGGATTTCAATGAATAAAAGGGGTGGGGCCAGGAGCAGCCGGGCTAGAGGGGAGGGAGCACTAAGAGACGTCAGTCCTCTTGCAATCAGTGGGTGGAGTTCAATGAATTAAAGGGGTGGGGCCAGGAGCAGCCAGGCTAGAGGGGAGGGAGCGCTAAGAGATCTCAGTCCTGATGCAAGCAGTGGGTGGAGTTATGCAAATGATAAAATGTTTTGATGGATGGGTGTCAATTAAGAAGAGTGGGCGTTCCTAGGCAGGCTGTATTTGCATAGGTAACGCCCACATGTGATGCTGAGCCTCCATGATTGAAAGAACTGACATCCAATGAATGAATAAAAGGGGTGGGGCCAGGGACAGTTAGGTTTGGTGGGGGAGCAGCACTAAGAGACCTCAGTCCTGATGCAAGCAGTGGGTGGAGTTATGCAAATATTAAAATGCTGTGATGGGTGGGTTTCAATCTAGAGGAGTGGGTGTTCCTACGCAGGCGGCATTTGCACAGGTAACGCCCACATGTGATGCTGAGCCTCCATGATTGAAAGAACTGAAATCCAACTATAGAAAGGGGGCGGGGCCAGGGCCAGCCAGGCTAGAGGGGAGGGAGCGCTAAGAGATCTCAGTCCTGATGCAAGCAGTGGGTGGAGTTATGCAAATGATAAAATGTTTTGATGGATGGGTGTCAATTAAGAAAAGTGGGCGTTCCTAGGCAGGCTGTATTTGCATAGGTAACGCCCACATGTGATGCTGAGCCTCCATGATTGAAAGAACTGACATCCAATGAATGAATAAAAGGGGTGGGGCCAGGGAAGTTAGGTTTGGTGGGGGAGCAGCACTAAGAGACCTCAGTCCTGATGCAAGCAGTGGGTGGAGTTATGCAAATAATAAAATGCTTTGATGGGTGTCAATCCGGAGGAGTGGGTGTTCCTATGCAGACTGTATTTGTATGCAGACCACCCACATGTGATGCTGAGCCTCCATGATTGAAAGAACTGAAATCCAATGAATGAAAGGGGCGGGGCCAGGAAAAGTCAGGTTGGGGGGGGGAGAGCGTTAAGACTGCAGTCCTGGTGCAAGAAGAGGGAGGAGTTATGCAAATATTAAAGTGCTTTGATGGGTGGGTGTCAATCTGGAGGGATGGGCGTTCCTTGGCAGAGTGAATTTGCATGCAGACCACCCACATGTGATGCTGAGCCTCCATGGTTAAAAGGGGCGGGGCCAGGGACAATCGGGTTGCGGAGGAAGGAGCTAGATGATGCAGGGTGTTCTCCAGTTCGGGGACAGAGCTCCAGAACTGGGGGGCGGTCTCCGGCACTCCGGCTGGCGGCTCCTATGAGTACATTAGAAGGTTATCATGTATAATGGTAGCGAGGAGCGCAGAGGGTTAATTTGTCTGATTCAGCGTGTGGTCTCACCGCCGACTTAAAGCAATGAAACTTGGAGGAACATGTGACCCACCGCCGGCAGACAGAGCCAAAAACAGAACCGAGAACAGAGTCCCACGTAGACGGTGGATGGGGATTCCCCAGATCATCCCCCATTGGGGGGGGGGGTTTCTAAAACTGGAGCACCCAGAATCTGGGGCAGCCAATCAGCTTCTAACTTTGCCATCTATTATTGATTATCACATGTAGACTGTGTATGGTGATCCCCCCGGACTCATCGTCTTCTCTTATTTATTGGCAGGAATGGAACCCCAAACTGAACCCCTGGGTGAGTGACAGCAAACGATCCCTAGTAACGACCCCCTACTAACGATCCCTACTAACCATCCCTTACTAACGACCCCCTACTAACGATCCCTACTAACGATCCCTACTAACGACCCCTACTAACGATCCCTACTAACCATCCCCTACTAACCATCCCCTACTAACCATCCCCTACTAACCATCCCCTACTAACCATCCCCTACTAACCATCCCCTACTAACGACCCCTACTAACGACCCCTACTAACGATCCCTACTAACGATCCCTTACTAATGACCCCTACTAATGACCCTCTACTAACGATGGACTTTAAAGAGGACCTGTCATAGGAGAAACTGAGGAACTACAAGCATAGAGAGAGAGACAGCGCACGGAGCGTTCCCAGTGTACAGATAGCAGCCTATATAGTACTACCAGTCCCAGCAGTGCCAGTGTCCACATAGCGGCATGCAATTGATATGGCACTAGAAGTCCCAGCATCCAGATTGCAGACTGTAAAGTACTTCACTTGCCAGCAGTCCCAGTGTCCAGATAGCAGCACACAGCCAATACAGAACTACAAGTCCCGCTGTACAGATGGTAGCCTGTAAAGTACTATAAGTCCCAGCAGTCCCAGTGACCAGATAGTAGCTTGCAGTCAATAAGGAACTACAAGTCCCAGCATTCCAAGTGCCTAGATACCAGCATGTAGTCAATACAAAACTACAAGTCCCAGTGCCCAGATAGCAGCACACAATCAATACAGAACTGCAAGTCCCAGCAGTCCCAGTGTCCAGATAGCAGCACGCAGCCAATAAGGAACTACAAGTCCCAGCAATCCCAGTGCCTAGATATCAGCATGTAGTCAATACAGAACTACAAGTTCCAGCAGTCCCAGTGTCCAGATAGCAGCACACAGACAATACATAACTACAAGTCCCAGCAATCCCACTGCCTAGATAGCAGTACACAGCCAATATGGAACTACATGTCCCAGCTGTCCCAGTGCCTAGATATCAGCATGTAGTCAATACAGAACTACAGGTCCCAGGGTACAGATAGTAACCTGTAAAGTACTACAAGTCCTAGCAATCCAAGTGTCAAGAATAGTAGCATGTAGTCATTACAGATCTACAAGTCCCAGTGTCCAGATAGCAGCACGCAGCCAATATGGAACTACAAGTCCCAGCAGTCCCAGTGCCTAGATAGCAGCATGTATCAATACAGAACTACAAGTCCCAGCAGTGCCAGTGTCTAGATAGCAGCATGTAGTCAATACATAACTACAAGTCCCAGCAATCCCACTGCCTAGATAGCAGTACACAGCCAATATGGAACTACAAGTCCCAGCAGTCCCAGTGCCTAGATATCAGCATGCATCAATACAGAACTACAAGTCCCAGCAGTGCCAGTGTCCAGATAGCAGCACACAGACAATACAGAACTACAAGTCCCAGCTGTCCCAGTGCCTAGATATCAGCATGTAGTCAATACAGAACTACAAGTCCCAGGGTACATATGGTAACCTGTATTATTATTATTATACAGGATTTATATAGCGCCGACAGTTTACGCAGCGCTTTACAACATTAGGGTAGACAGTACAATTACAATACAATACAGGGGGGAATCAGAGGGCCCTTCTCGTTAGAGCTTACAATCTAGGGGGTCAAGTTATACAAAAGGGTAATAGCTGTGGGGGATGAGCTAATGGAGAAAATAGTGCAGTTGTTAGATGGAGGCAGGATAGGCTTCTCTGAAGAGGAAACTTTTCAGGGATCGCCTATAAGTGGATAAATTTGGAGACAGTCTGACAGATTGGGGTAGGGAATTCCAGAGGATGGGCGAGGCCTCGGGAGAAGTCCTGGAGGCGGTTATGGGAGGAGGTGATGAGGGAGCTAGAGAGAAGGAGGTCTTGGGAGGAACGGAGATGGCGATTAGGTTGGTATCTTGAGACTACGTTAGTGATGTAGCTGGGGGCAGAGTTGTGGATGGCTTTGTAACTTATTGTTAGTATTTTGAATTTAATTCGTTGGGCGAGTGGCAGCCAATGGAGGGATTGGCAGAGAGGGGTAGCAGACACTGAGCGGTGTGTAAGGTGGATGAGTCTGGCAGCAGAGTTCATGATGGACTGAAGGGGGGATAGTTTATTTAAAGGTAAGCCAATGAGGAGTGAGTTGCAGTAGTCAAGGCGAGAGATAACCAGGGAGTGAATCAGGAGCTTTGTGGTTTGGTTGGTTAGAAAGGGACATAGTTTAGAGATGTTGCGGAGGTTGAGGCGGCAAGCTTTGGAAAGTGATTGGATGTGGGGCCGAAAGGAGAGTTCAGAATCCAGGATAACACCTAGTACCCTGATATGTGGGGATGGGTGGATGGTTGTGCCATTGCTCTTGACAGAGAAGTCAGGGGAAGAGGCACGTGGGGGAGGAAATATTATAAGCTCAGTTTTGGACACGTTGAGTTTGAGGAAGTGATGTGACATCCATACAGATATGTAAGTTAGTAAGTTAGTGATGCGTGAGGAGACTGATGGAGTGAGTTGAGGGGTGGAGAGATAGATTTGTGTGTCATCAGCGTAGAAATGATATTGAAAGCCGTGAGAGGCTATCAGCTGACCCAGGGAAGAGGTGTAGATTGAAAATAAAAGAGGTCCAAGAACAGAACCTTGGGGGACCCCGACAGAGAAGGGAAGAGGAGTGGAGGAAGTAGAATTGTAAGTGACACTGAAGGTGCGTTGGCATAGGTAGGATGAGAGCCACTGAAGAGCACAGTCACGAGGGAGTAAAGTTTTTGAGGAGGAGGGGGTGGTCAACCGTATCAAAGGCAGCTGAAAGGTCCAGAAGTAGGAGTACAGAATAGTGTCCGTTGGTTTTTGCAGTTAGTAGGTCATTTGTGAGTTTTAAAAGAGCAGTTTCTGTGGAGTGTTGAGGGCGAAATCCAGATTGAAGGGGATCAAGAAGGTTATTCTTAATGAGGTGGTCACTCAGTTGGTTGTAAACCAGGCGTTCAAGGAATTAAGAGGAAAAGGGGAGCAAGGAGATAGGGCGTAGGTTGTTAAGATTGGTAGGGTCCAAGGACGGCTTTTTAAGTATGGGGGTGACCAGTGCATGTTTTAGAGCATTGGGGAAAATGCCAGAGGTGAGGGAGAGATTGAAAATGTGGGTTAGAGAGTGTAGGATGGAGTCAGAGGGCGACCGTACTGTTGGAGAGGGAATAGGGTCCGGGGGCAGGTGGTTAGGTTGGCGTTAGAAAGGAGTTTAGCAACTTTGTCTGTAGTAGCAGATTTGAATAAGGGGAGTGTCAATTGTACATGTTGATATGGGGTCTTAACCGGGGGAAGATACCTGTAGAGTGGAAATTTCATCACGGATTGTATCAATCTTGTTTTTGAAGTGTTTAGCAATCTCCTGGGCAGTGAGTGAGTCGGTGGGTGGAGGCGGTGGAGGACAAAGTAGAGAGTTGAAGGTAGAGAAGAGTTTACGGGGATTGGATGAGAAGGTGTTAATAAGAGTTGTAAAATAGGTCTGCTTGGCAGTGTGGAGGAAAGAATAGTATTTTTGAAAGGCAGATTTGCACTGGTTGAAGTCTTTGAGAGACTTAGTCTTGTGCCACAGACGCTCAAGAGCGCGACTAAGTTTTTTGAGAATTTTAGTGTCATCTGTTTGCCAGGGTTGTAGGGGTCGAGGCCTGATTCTGCCTGTAGTGAGGGGAGCGAGCTTGTCCAGGGTGGAGGACAGGGATTTATTGTAGATGGAAGTGGCTTGGTTGGGGCAGGACAGGGGAGAGATTTTGTCATAGAGGTGGTCAGTAGCAGAATAGAGGAGAGAGGAGTTGAAGTTGCGAAAGTTTCTACGTGTGATGGTTAGGCGATTGGAGGGAAAGGTGGTGGAAGACAGGGGGAGAGAGAAACTAATAAGGTGATGGTCGGAGAGAGGAAAAGGATTGTTTAAGAAGTTGCATGGAGCGCATAGGTAGGAGAATACAAGGTCAAGGGTGTTGCCATCAGAGTGAGTAGAAGCCTGTACCCATTGCTTCAGGTCAAATGAAGAGGTTAGACTAAGAAGTTTAGAAGTAGCAGGAGTGTTTGTATTAGCAGGGATGTTGAAATCACCGAGAAGGATTGTGGGAATTTCCGAAGAGAGAAAGTGGGGTAGCCAGGCAGAAAACTCATCAAGGAAAGTCGATAATGGCCTGTAGATCACAGCAATTCTTAGGGAAGTTGGAGAGAATAGACCAGGAATTTTCAAACTATGGTCCTCCAGCTGTTGCAGAACTACACATCCCATGAGGCAATGTAAAACTCTGACATTCACAGACATGACTAGGCATGATGGGAATTGTAGTTCCTGAACAACTGGAGGGCCGTAGTTTGAAGACCACTGGAATAGACGTATACAGTGAGCTTCAAATGATGAGAGGGAAAGAGAGGGAGGGGAACCTGGAAGTCCAGTGAAGGCCACCCTGGGAGAGGGAAGTGGGAGAAGGGGTGTTAGATTCGTGGAGCCAGGTTTCGGTGACAGCAAGTAGATTGAAGGAATTAGTGACAAAGTGATCATGAACAGCGGTGAGTTTGTTGGAGACAGAGCGAGCGTTCCAGAGGGCGCAGGAGAGAGGGAGCCTGGCGTTGGGAAGAAGAGATATGGAGACTAAATTGCATAGATTGCGGCTACTGTCAGAGGGTGTAGGGTGATGGTAATGGGTGTGCTGCGTACAGTTAAATAAGGGAGGTCCAGGGTTTGGGGAAATATCTCCAGCGGTTAGGAGAAGCAGAAAAGTAAGGGCTGTAATATGAGAATACGATTTGTATGAGGGGACATGCTTTAGTATCCAGGGGGGGGGGGGGGGGGTGTTAGCAAGTGGGCTTAGAGTTAGAAAGAGGTGATGAGTGCAGTAATAGGGGGAGGGGAGAAGTGAGGGGGATATGTACAGATTGTGGGGTGGAGAAGAGGGGTGAAGCAAAGAAGAGTTTGAGGAGAGAGGCTGCAATTGTGAAAAGGAGGAGAGGTAAAGAGAGCATGTTTCAGAGAGGAAGGTGAGATAATTTGGAAATGAGGTCACCTGCTGTCTGCTGTGGTTTGCTTTGTGCAAATCGCTGAAGTGCAAGAGCGGAAGTGCCACTTATTTAAAGAACCCCCCTGTATGTGCACCCCCCTCCCGTAAAGAAGGCCTTGTTTTTATACTGTGTTGGGTGTGGGTTGAATCTGGCAATTGATCAATCAGGAGGTGATATTAGGCACACAGCTAGCAGAGCAAATCTTTTCACATCACATTCAAACTGCAAAAGGACCAAAAGGCCAAAATTGTAAAGATAAAGGGAACCCATATTTTAGGTAAGACTTAATAGCTAAATAAACATTGAAATAATGTGAGCATGGCTACAGATGGAGTTGAAACAGTGGAAGCAGATTTACCAAATATGCATGTGAGCAGTCAGTCAACCTGTAAAGTACTACAAGTCCCAGAAATCCCAGTGTCAAGAATAGTAGCATGTAGTCAATATAGAACTACAAGTCCCAGCAGTCCCAGTGTCCAGATAGCATCACACAGACAATACAGAACTACAAGTTCCAGTGTACAGATGGTAGCCTGTAAAGTACTACAACTCCCAGCAGTCCCAGTGCCCAGATAGAAGCATGCAGTCATTACAGAACTACAAGTCCCAGCAGTCTCAGTGCCTAGATAGCAGTACACATCCAAGACAGAACTACAAGTCTCAGCAGTTTCAGTGCCTAGATAGCAGTACACAGCCAATACAGAACTACAAGTCCCAGCAATCTCAGTGCCTAGATAGCAGTACACATCCAAGACAGAACTACAAGTCTCAGCAGTCTCAGTGCCTAGATAGCAGTACACAGCCAATACAGAACTACAAGTCCCAGCAGTCTCAGTGCCTAGATAGCAGTACACAGCCAATACAGAACTACAAGTCCCAGCAGTCTCAGTGCCTAGATAGCAGTACACAGCCAATACAGAACTACAAGTCCCAGCAGTCTCAGTGCCTAGATAACAGTACACAGCCAGTACAGAACTACAAGTCCCACTGCCTAGATAGCAGTACAAAGCCAATACAGAACCACAAGTCCCAGCAGTCTCAGTGCCTAGATAGCAGTACACAATAAAGGAACTACAAGTCCCAGCTCTCTGTTAGCAGCACACAGCCAGGCGCCTGGTATTTTCATCATTAGTTGTGCAGTATTTGTCTCGTCTGACTGATCGTGTTGTGGAATTCTATTCCCAGATAAACCGTCTTATCAATATTTATTTTCCTCGGCAGGGAACGGCTCCGAGAAGGTCAGACCAGGTGAGATCTGAGGACAGAGCTGGGCGGGGTCACAGCAATCAGAATTCAGCTGGCCAGGATTCCTGGAGGCTGATTGGGTGATGGGCGAAGACTGAATTACCTGCAGATCTGCCGTCCCAACCCTCCATGAGGGATCCCACCACCAAACCATCATTCTGAAGACGACTACACACACTGTACAATCTGATTGTACAATCTCCTGTAGATCCACCGTCTACTATGTACAGTCAGGTCCATAAATATTGGGACATGGACATAATTCTAATCTTTTTGGCTCTATACGCCACCACAATGGATTTGAAATGAAACAAACAAGATGTGCTTTAACTGCAGACTTTTAGCTTTAATTTGAGGGTATTTACATCCAAATCAGGTAAACGGTGTAGGAATTACAACAGTTTGTATATGTGCCTCCCACTTTTTAAGGGACCAAAAGTAATGGGACAATTGGCTGCTCAGCTGTTCCATGGCCAGGTGTGTGTTATTTCCTCATTATCCCATTTACAAGGAGCAGATAAAAGGTCCAGAGTTCATTTCAAGTGTGCTATTTGCATTTGGAATCTGTTGCTGTCAACTCTCAATATGAGATCCAAAGATCTGTCACTATCAGTGAAGCAAGCCATCATTAGGCTGAAAAAACAAAACAAACCCATCAGAGAGATAGCAAAAACATTAGGTGTGGCCAAATAAACTGTTTGGAACATCCTTAAAAAGAAAGAACGCACCGGTGAGCTCAGCAACACCAAAAGACCCGGAAGACCATGGAAAACAACTGTGGTGGATGACCGAAGAATTCTTTCCCTGGTGAAGAAAACACCCTTCACAACAGTTGGCCAGATGAAGAACACTCTCCAGGAGGTAGGTGTATGTGTGTCAACAATCAAGAGAAGACTTCACCAGAGTGAATACAGAGGGTTCACCACAAGATGTAAACCATTGGTGAGCCTCAAAAACAGGAAGGCCAGATTAGAGTTTGCAAAACAACATCTAAAAAAGCCTTCACAGTTCTGGAACAACATCCTATGGACAGATGAGACCAAGATCAACTTGTACCAGAGTGATGGGAAGAGAAGAGTATGGAGAAGGAAAGGAACTGCTCATAATCCAAAGCATACCACCTCATCAGTGAAGCATGGTGGTGGTAGTGTCATGGCGTGGGCATGTATGGCTGCCAATGGAACTGGTTCTCTTGTATTTATTGATGATGTGACAGCTGACAAAAGCAGCAGGATGAATTCTGAAGTGTTTCGGGTAATATTATCTGCTCATATTCAGCAAAATGCTTCAGAACTCATTGGACGGCGCTTCACAGTGCAGATGGACAATGACCCTAAGCATACTGCGAAAGCAACCAAAGAGTTTTTTAAGGGAAAGAAGTGGAATGTTATGCAATGGCCAAGTCAATCATCTGACCTGAATCCGATTGAGCATGCATTTCACTTGCTGAAGACAAAACTGAAGGGAAAATGCCCCAAGAACAAGCAGGAACTGAAGACAGTTGCAGTAGAGGCCTGGCAGAGCATCACCAAAAATGATGACCCCCGACGTCTGGTGATGTCTATGTGTTCCAGACTTCAGGCTGTAATTGACTGCAAAGGATTTGCAACCATGTATTAAAAAGTGAAAGTTTGATGGATGATTGTTAATCTGTCCCATTACTTTTGGTCCCTTAAAAAGTGGGAGGCACATATACAAACTGTTGTAATTCCTCCACCGTTCACCTGATTTGGATGTAAATATCCTCAAATTAAAGATGAAAGTCTGCAGTTAAAGCACATCTTATTCATTTCCAATCCATTGTGGTGGTGTATAGAGCCAAAAAGATTAGAATTGTATCGATGTCCCAATATTTATGGACCTGATTGTATGTTTTAAACAAATGCAGCGAATTGTTAGGTGCGTCCTCGTATAGTTTTGGTAAATCTAAATGAGATTGTACAATCTGATTGTATGGTGTAGGTCCAGCTTTAAGATACATAACAGTCTTACTGTACAATCTCCTAGAGATTTACCAAAACTATGAGGACCTCCTAAAACATCCAATCAATGTGTATCCAATCAGACAGGCTCTTGCACTACATAGTTATTGGTAGATTTAAAGGAGATTGTACAATCAGATTGTAACGTGTGTGCCGAGTGTTATGAATTGTATTGGGAGGATGGGTCTGCCTGTGTCGGAGGAGGGGGAGATCCTCTGATATCTGCAGACACTTTACTAATCATCGATGTATCTGAACCTTCAGCATCCAGGATAGGTCAGAGGAGGCCGAATTAAAGCTGCTGAATTCTGATTGGTTACTTTAATGGTCGGCACATAATATAGTGCTGGGAAGAGGTGGCGGTGCTGTGTGCCGGCATATCGATGTGCGCCCGTTCACACCTGAGCAACGCTGCTATGGCGTTTTCATAACGCGTTTGTGGAGTGGCACCACTACTTATGAATGGGTCCCCTCCTCCGCTCTGAAAACGTGCCAAAGAAGCTCATCTACCAAACCTTAGCACTGACTTGGGCGCATTTGGCTTTAAGCGTTTTGACGCAATTTTCAAGCGTTTCTTTTTTCGCACAATTGCGGCAAAATCAGACCACGTTTGGGGTGCCGTTTAGAAATAACGGCACAGTAAGTGCATCGCATGTTTTGTGCAGTTTTGCACTATGAATCCGATACGTTCAGGTGTGGGTGGGGCCTAACTGGCCTTTGAAATGGAGGGCCGTTCTGGACAGGGGTCGGGGCCAGCTGCTACATTCTGATACTTTGATTCCAGTTCATGAAATATTTATTATAAAACATTATCGTACAAAAATATTTTTCTTGTTACTCCTCCTATGGTTTGGGCGGAGTCTACATGTTACTCCTCCTCTGATATGAGTGACACCCAAGGGGCGAAGTCTATATGTTACTCCTTCTCTGATATGGGTGACACTCCAGGCACCCGAGGGGTGGATTCTATATGTTACTTCTTCTCTGATATGGGTGGTACCCCAGGCACCTGAAGTTCACTTCAGAGTCTATATGTTACTCCCCCTCTGATATGGGTGACACTCCAGACACCTAAAGGGGTGGAGTCTATATGTTACTCCTCCTCTTATATGGGTGACACCCCAGGTACCTGAGGGGCGGAGTCTATATGTTACTCCTCCTCTTATATGGGTGACATCCCAGGCACCTGAGGGGCGGAGTCTATATGTTACTCCTCTGATATGGGTAGTACCCCAGACACCTGAGGGGCGGAGTCTATATGTTACTCCTCCTCTGATATGGGTTATATCCCAGGCACCTGAGGGGCGGAGTCTATATGTTACTCCTTCTCTGATATGGGTGACACCCCAAGCACCCAAGGTTTGGAGTCTATATGTTACTCCTCCATTTATATGGGTGACACCCCAGGCACCCAAAGGGCGGAGTCTGTTACTCCTCCTGATATGGGTGACACCCCAGGCACCCAAGGGGCGGAGTCTATGTTACTCCTCCTCTGATATGGGTGACACTCCATTCACCTGAGGGGTGGAGTCTATATATTACTCCTTCTCTGATATGGGTAGTACCCCAGGCACCCAAGGGGCGGAGTCTGTACGTTACTCCTTCTCTGATATGGGTGACACTCCGGACACCTGAGGGGCGGAGTCTATATGTTACTCCTCCTCCTATATGGGTGACACCCCAGGCACCTGAGGGGCGGAGTCTATATGTTACTCCTCCTCTGATATGGGTAGTACCCCAGGCACCCGAGGTTTGGAGTCTGTACGTTACTCCTTCTCTGATATGGGTGACACTCCGGACACCTGAGGGGCGGAGTCTATATGTTACTCCTCCTCCTATATGGGTGACACCCCAGGCACCTGAGGGGCGGAGTCTATATGTTACTCCTCCTCTGATATGGGTAGTACCCCAGGCACCCGAGGTTTGGAGTCTATATGTTACTCCTCCTCTGATATGGGTGACACCCCAGGCACCTGAGGGGTGGAGTCTATATATTACTCCTCCTCTGATATGGGTGACACCCCAGGCACCCAAGGTTTGGAGTCTATATGTTACTCCTCCTCTTATATGGGTGACACCCCAGGCACCCAAGGGGCGGAGTCTATGTTACTCCTCCTGATATGGGTGACACCCCAGGCACCCACCCAAGGGGCAGAGTCTATGTTACTCCTCCTCTGATATGGGTGACACTCCAGACACCTGAGGGGCGGAGTCTATATGTTACTCCTCCTCTGATATGGGTGACACCCCAGGCACCTGAGGGGTGGAGTCTATGTTACTCCTTCTCTGATATGGGTAGTACCCCAGACACCCAAGGGGCAGAGCCTATATGTTACTCCTCCTCTGATATGGGTGACACCCCAGGCACCCTAGGTTCAGAGTCTATATGTTACTCCTCCTCTTATATGGGTGACACCCCAGGCACCTGAGGGGCGGAGTCTATATGTCACTCCTCCTCTGATATGGGTGACACCCCAGACACCTGAGGGGCGGAGTCTGTGTTACTACTCCTCTAAAATGAGTGACACCCTAGGCACCTGGTGGCGGACTTTACATGTTACTCCATCTCTGATATGAGTGACACCCCAGGCATCTAAGGGACGGAGTCTTTATGTTACTCCTCCTCTGATATGAGCGACAGCCCAGGCATCTAAGGGGGGAGTCCATATGGCACCATGTCTTCCACCAGTGCACCCCACAAGGAGTGATGGGCCAGTTGCCTATTTATAAAGCTAATACGCCACCTATTGTCCAATGATAGTACCAATAATATGTACTGACAGTGCCATGTACTGCCACCTACTGACAAATGTTGTACGTTGACTTGATTCTTGTGAAGATCAATCCTTGTGTTGTCCCGATTAATGAAATCATTCTTTCATTTTCAGCCCAGGAAATAATTCTAATAATGGGGTGTGTTATGGCGATGCTCTGCACAGGAACTCACAATGGTAAGTGAAACACCCCCCCTGGCCGGTTCACGTCACAAGTTCTGCATTCCAGATACATTTCTGCATGTGCGTTTCTGATGCATTCTGGTGCTATTTTTCCCTTTTTTTTTTTCGTCTCAATTAGGGATGTGCGTTTCAGTGCATTTTTTATGCTTTTTTTGACGCCTTCCAGTGCAGTTTTTATACTTTTTCCTGTGTTCTAGATGTGTTCAACACAGAAAAAAAATGCAGCATACATCATAGCAGAGCAGGTCTGGATGTTCAGTTCATGTGATGTAATGAAAAGGGTGGAGTCAAACACAAGATTTGAAAGGATCAAGGCTGTGACTTGAGGGTATTGGGTCAAAGGATATGACTGAAGTGTGGTCAGGGCTTTGACTCAAGGGTTTCGGGTCAGGGCTGTGACTCGAAGGTTTCGGGTCAGGGCTGTGACTCGAAGGTTTCGGGTCAGGGCTGTGACTCGAAGCTTTCGGGTCAGGGCTGTGACTCGAAGCTTTCGGGTCAGGGCTGTGACTCGAAGCTTTCGGGTCAGGGCTGTGAATTGAGGGTATATGGTCAAGGCTGTGACTCGTGGGTGTCAGGTCAGGATAGTGACTTGTTGGTTTTGGGTCTGTGATTTGAGAGTTTGGGCCAAGGCTGTGACCCGAAGGTATCGGGTCAAGGCTAAGAGTATCAGGGGAGGGCAGTGACTTGAGGGTATCTGGTCAGGGCTAAGAGTATCAGATCAGGGCTGTGACTTGAAGCTGAAGCCTCGTGGGATCTCGGCGGTATGCCAGCTGCGTTGTTCACTTGTTATTTATCATTAAAACCCTGTTATGCTGCAAAATACTGCCCTGGCGTTTCTTCCTTATTTTATTTCCTTCTACATCAGAGTATCATGTCAGGGCTGTGACTTGAGGGCTTTGGGTCAAAGCTGAGAGTATCAGGTCAGAGCTGTGACTTGAGGGCTTTGGGTCAAGGCTGAGAGTATTAGGTCAGGGCTGTGACTTGAGGGCTTTGGGTCAAGGCTGAGTATCAGGTCAGGGCTGTGACTTGAGGGCATTGGGTCAAGGCTGAGTATCAGGTCAGGGCTGTGACTTGAAGCTGAAGCCTCGTGGGATCTCGGCGGGATGCCAGCTGCGTTGTTCACTTGTTTTTTATCATTAAAACCCTGTTATGCTGCAAAATACTGCCCTGGCGTTTCTTCCTTATTTTATTTCCTTCTACATCAGAGTATCATGTCAGGGCTGTGACTTGAGGGCTTTGGGTCAAAGCTGAGAGTATCAGGTCAGGGCTGTGACTTGAGGGCTTTGGGTCAAAGCTGAGAGTATCAGGTCAGGGCTGTGACTTGAGGGCTTTGGGTCAAAGCTGAGAGTATCAGGTCAGGGCTGTGACTTGAGGGCTTTGGGTCAAAGCTGAGAGTATCAGGTCAAGGCTGTGACTTGAGGGCTTTGGGTCAAAGCTGAGAGTATCAGGTCAGGGCTGGGCCTTGAGGGCTTTGGGTCAAGGCTGAGAGTATTAGGTCAGGGCTGTGACTTGAGGGCTTTGGGTCAAGGCTGAGTATCAGGTCAGGGCTGTGACTTGAGGGCATTGGGTCAAGGCTGAGTATCAGGTCAGGGCTGTGACTTGAGAGTATCGGGTCAAGGCTG
Source organism: Aquarana catesbeiana (assembly GCF_042186555.1). NCBI lineage: Eukaryota > Metazoa > Chordata > Amphibia > Anura > Ranidae > Aquarana > Aquarana catesbeiana. The sequence continues at coordinate 8,606,581 of NC_133333.1, read as the reverse complement.
AGCGTATCAGGTCGGGGCTGTGACTTGGGGGTATCGGGTCAAGGCTGAGAGTATCAAGTCAGGGCTGTGACTTGAGGGTATCAGGTCAAGGCTGAGAGTATCAGGTCAGGGCTGTGACTTGAGGGCTTTGGGTCAAGGCTGAGAGTATCAGGTCAGGGCTGTGACTTGAGGGTATCGGGTCAAGGCTGAGAGTATTAGGTCAGGGCTGTGACTTGAGGGTATCGGGTCAAGGCTGAGAGTATCAGGTCAGGGCTGTGACTTGAGGGCTTTGGGTCAAGGCTGAGAGTATCAGGTCAGGGCTGTGACTTGAGGGTATTAGGTCAAGGCTGAGAGTATCAGGTCGAGGCTGTGACTTGAGGGCTTTGGGTCAAGGCTGAGAGTATCAAGTCAGGGCTGTGACTTGAGGGCTTTGGGTCAAGGCTGAGAGTATCAAGTCAGGGCTGTGACTTGAGGGCTTTGGGTCAAGACTGAGAGTATCAGGTCAAGGCTGAGAGTATCAGGTCGGGGCTGTGACTTGAGGGTATTGGGTCAAGGCTGAGAGTATCAGGTCAAGGCTGTGACTTGAGGGTATCGGGTCAAGGCTGAGAGTATCAGGTGAGGGCTGTGACTTGAAGGTATCGGGTTAAGGCTGAGAGTATCAGGTCAGGGCTGTGACTTGAGGGTATCGGGTTAAGGCTGAGAGTATCAGGTCAGAGCTGTGGCTTGAGGGTATCAGGTCAAGGCTGAGAGTATCAGGTCGAGGCTGTGACTTGAGGGCTTTAGGTCAAGGCTGAGAGTATCAAGTCAGGGCTGTGACTTGAGGGCTTTGGGTCAAGGCTGAGAGTATCAAGTCAGGGCCGTGACTTGAGGGCTTTGGGTCAAGGCTGAGAGTATCAAGTCAGGGCTGTGACTTGAGGGTATCGGGTCAAGGCTGAGAGTATCAGATCAGGGCTGTGACTTGAGGGTATCGGGTCAAGGCTGAGAGTATCAAGTCAGGGCTGTGACTTGAGGGTTTTGGGTCAAGGCTGAGAGTATCAGGTCGGGGCTGTGACTTGAGGGCTTTGGGTCAAGGCTGAGAGTATAAAGTCAGGGCTGTGACTTGAGGGTTTTGGGTCAAGGCTGAGAGTATCAGGTCAGGGCTGAGAGTATCAGGTCGGGGCTGTGACTTGAGGGTTTTGGGTCAAGGCTGAGAGTGTCAGGTTGGGGGGGGGTGTGACTTGAGGGTATCGGGTTAAGGCTGATAGTATGAAGTCAGGAATGTGATTTGAGGATATTGGGTTAAGGCTGAGAGTTTGGGATCAAGGCCTACTGCCCGACTGAGACAGGGATCTGCAGAGACCCTCGTTAGCGATCAGGCCCGATTTCTTTAATGGATTTATTATTTTTTGCAGGTTTTCGGTGGTGATCAAGTCGGTAGAAGCTGAGAGGATGGTACACAGCTGGGACAATAAAACACCGCAAGCAGATTTCCATAGCTTTACAAGGACAGCTGTGTGCTTTACCCATCATTGTCACTAAAATCAGGATTTACACAACGCTCTATAAGCAGCCGTAAGGAAAAGGGGGCGGGTCTACAGATCCGTATTAGGAGTCCACCACTGAGTGACATAGAGATCAGACAATAGAAGAAGGAACAGCTCTGATCTCCAGTCCTGCATTCGTTGCTGCTTTCCTGCAATGCGGATTGGTACAATGTAGCATATAGAAGGAAAAATTTTTTTTGCTGACGCCGAGGCTTCTGGGTACTCCCTTATACTCCACTCAGGTTTGCAGGCTCTTGCCTGATTTTGGGTGGATCGCTTGATGATCTTGCGCACCTGGCTGAATGTTTCCATGGAAAAGAGAAAACGTCAAGGCTCTTTCTTTTAGAGATAAACTGAATTTAGGAGATATCTGCAACTACCTCCCTTCTCCACACTCCTTTCACTTAAGGGTCTATTTATATAAAAAAAAAAAAAAGTCTGTTGAAATGTCTCAAGCATTCTCACAACCATCATGAATCCTCCTCCTATCCTATACACTTGTTCCCTTTGATCGTTAGCTCCATCTAGTGGCCATAATGCTTTGTCTACTGGAAACATCTCTATAAGGAAAAAAAACACATTATGGCCACCAGATGGAGAAATCATAGAAAATGTATATTGTAGTAAAATTATGGAGATTATTTGTGATGTCTGTACGAATGCTTGAGACATTCGCCCTGCAAATATTTTAGAAATGGACCACTTAAAGTGTAAATCCAGGCATGACCCAAATTGACCCCCAAACTTCCTTCTCCCCTTTAGATCAGGTCCCAGTATTTTTTTTAATCTTACCTTGTTCCTATTGTGAGAAACAACTTTTAGTGCTCCCTGTGACATCATCACCAGTTGCAGAGGCAGGAACTGGGAGAGCCAATTCCTGGTGTAGGCACACTTCCAGAACTACATCTCCCAGGAGCCTTTTTCCTATACAGTGTGTGGGAAGACTTGTAGAGCAGCCGTATTGTTTCAATGAATCCATGTAGAGAGAGGGATAGAGGGTGGTGGGAATGGGTGGAGTTCTGTAGTCCAGCAGGAACTTGAAGGCTAATTCCTGGCATAGGTACACCTCCAGAACTACATCTCCCAAGAGCCTTTTTTTTTCCCTATACATAGGGTGGGCAGAGAGCAAGGCAGTTGTATTGTTTTGCAGAGAAAGAAATTAAGGAGTCCACGTGGAGAGGGACAGAGGGTGGCGGGGATGGCATGAGTTCTGTAGGCCAGCAGATGCAGGAACTGGGAGGCCAATTCCTACTGATGTAGGTAACCCCCCCCCCAGAACTACATCTCCCAAGAGCCTATACAGCATGTGGGCAGAGGGACAAGGCAACTGCATTGTTTTGCAGGGAAATAAACTAATAAATCTATGTGGAGGAGGGGCAGAGGGCAGCAGTGGGACGAGGGATGTTTCGTAGTCCAGCAGGCAGGGCTGACAACGCTGGTTGGGAGCCCAACAAGGAAGCACACTGGATTTACGGCAGATCATCAGGTATTTTTTTTTACTTGTAGCAAAGAGATAACACATTATTTTTATTTGATTTTTTTGCACATATATACACTTTAATTATGCTTAAGCCAAGCGTGCGTATTTAGGGCAGAGCCTGTCGTTTGACGTACCCTTTAGAGATGCCTTTTATATATTTATTAAATGAGGAGAGAACTGCCAGTGGGGGTGAATTTTAAAAAGCTGGGGAAATCTCACAATACGTAGGAGTCGGAGGGGCAAGCAAGATACCTGCATGACTTGTTGAGGTGAATGCTCAGTTCCCACTACTGGTGCCCACCCGTGTTTCATGCGCGGCGTGTAGGGCTATTCATTTCAATGGGCTGCTCTATGCACGAGAAACACAGAAAAGAAGTTCCTGACTCCAAAAAACTGAAGCATCGTGCGGTTTGGCTTGCGCGTTTACAGAGGCGTGCCGGTGACATTAAGGCAAGGTTTACATCTATGCGTGTCGGGAATGCACACACACACACAAAAAAAAAAACACAGAGAAACATCTTGCACTTTAGCAAAACGCGTTGGGATGCCATTATTAATGGCACCCCCATGCATCTGCAAAGCTGGGAGTAACTGGAAGTGGGTGTGTCAAGGAATAGGCAGTGGGTGTGTCTGGGAAAAGCCAGAAGCGGGTGCGTCAGAGAATAGCCGGCGGTGCGCGTTTGTGGGAATAGTCAGAAGCGCGTGAGTCTGGGAATAGCCGGGGGTGGGTGCGCGCCTCTGGGAATAACTGGCGGCGAGTGCGCGCCTCTGGGAATAACTGGCGGCGGGTGCGCGCCTCTGGGAATAACCGGCGGCGGGTGCGCGCCTCTGGGAATAACCGGCGGCGGGTGCGCGCCTCAGGGAATAACCGGCGGGTGCGCGCCTCAGGGAATAACCGGCGGCGGGTGCGCGCCTCTGGGAATAACCGGCGGCGGGTGCGCGCCTCTGGGAATAACCGGCGGCGGGTGCGCGCCTCTGGGAATAACCGGCGGCGGGTGCGCGCCTCTGGGAATAACCGGCGGCGGGTGCGCACCTCTGGGAATAGTCGGCGACGGGTGCATCTGGAAATAGCCAGCAATGGGTTTGGTGCAGAACATTTTTGGAAAGGAGCCAGGAACTTATTTTCTGTGTTTTTCTTGCGTAGGGCAGTCCATTGAAATGAATGGGACGCCCTACACACGATGCGCACATGCACACCCATGCACGCAATAGTGCGCCCCAAGCCTGGCAAGCCTAGCTGGAAGCGGGCATGTCTGGGAACAACCGTCGGAGGGCGTGTCTAGGAAAATCCGGCGGAGGGCATGTCTAGGAATAGCCACTGGAGGGCGTGTCTGGGAATAGGCGGCAGAGGGCATGTCTGGGTATAGCCGGCGGATGCCGTGTCTGGGAATAGCCGGCGGATGCCGTGTCTGGGAATAGCCCTCCAATGGGTTTGATACACCACGTGGTTTGGTGCAGAACATTCTTGGAAAAGTGTCAGGACTTTTATATCCATGTTTCTCACTTAAAGGGCAGCCCAATGAAATGAATGGGATGCCCTATACGCGATGCCCACGTGAATATAGTAGTGTGCCTCAAGCCTGACAATTATTGGCACCTCTGCGTGTTTGCTAAGGTACAACGTGTTTCGGGGGGCGCACAATTTTGCATGCTTTCCCAACACACATTGATGTGAACCTAAACTAAAAGAATATTAGTAAAGCACCTTCTTTAGCATTAATGGATGGGCAGACAGAAATAGATGGGGCATGAACATATGGACAGACAGACACGCAGCTGAATTATTTTCCAACTTTGTCTTTTTAGGTTTTTTTTTTTTTTATTATTTTAGTTACAAAGTTGCAATCCTATTAACTAGAAAATTATAATTGTGTCCAGCTCTGGCGTGCTTTTTTTTATATTTTATTATGAAGACATTTGTATCTTAGACACATTCTGTTCTTTACCTCGGTGAAATAAAATGTTACAGAAATTCTCTCTGTGTCTTCTTCTTCTTTCCCAATCAGTTGGGATAATGTGGAGTTTGCTGCTGCGATTCAATTTCTAAATTGGGCGTCACTACATGGCAGACCACAGTCCGGACCCGGAACGAGTGACAGTTTATGGGCCACCAGCCAGCCCCCTCTTATGCAGTAATTGGTTTTTAGGGCCACCAGCATCCTAACAACCAATGACATCCCACCTTCAGCATCACTAGGGGATGAAAGTGGAACCTCCGCCAGTCCAGACCTGCTCCGCTTCCTACCATCTGCCTGCCACTAAAATGTATGGGGGCGCCCAATGCAAAGAGGGCACTCTCAGGGCTTTTTTGCTCAAAAAATAGGTGCAGGAACTCCCCCTGAGTCACCTCTTGTCTCTGCCCCCTACCCACCTCTGAGCACCGTCACTTGGTTCCACTCCCTAACCACCTCTGAGCACCATCCCTTGGTTTCACTCCCTAACCACCTCCGAGCACCGTCCCTTGGTTCTACTCCCTACCCACCTTTGAGCACCGTCCCTTGGTTCCCACCCACCTCCGAGCACCGTCTCTTGGTTCCACTCCCTACCCACCTCTGAGCTCCGTCCCTTGGTTCCCACCCACCTCCGAGCACCGTCTCTTGGTTCCACTCCCTACCCACCTCCGAGCTCCGTCCCTTGGTTCTACTCCCTACCCACCTCTGAGCACCGTCCCTTGGTTCCACCCCCTACCCACCTCCAAGCACCGTCCCTTGGTTCCACTCCCTACCCACCTCCGAGCACCGTCCCTTGGTTTTACTCCCTACCCTACCCTACCTCCGAGCACCGTCCCTTGGTTCCACCCCCTACCCACCTCCGAGCACCGTCCCTTGATTCCACCCCCTACCCACCTCCGAGCACCCTCCCTTGGTTCCACTCCCTACCCACCTCTGAGCACTGTCCCTTGATTCCACCCCCTACCCACCTCCAAGCTCTGTCACTTGGTTCCACTTCCTAACCACCTCCGAGCACCGTCCCTTGGTTCCACCCCCTACCCACCTCTAAGCACTGTCCCTTGGTTCCACCCCCTACCCACTTCCAAGCACTGTCCCTTGGTTCCACTCCTTATCCACCTACGAGCACTGTACCTTGGTTCCACTCCCTACCCACCTCCAAGCACCGTCCCTTGGTTCCACTCCCTAACCCCCTCCGAGCACCGTTCCTTGGTTCTACTCCCTACCCACCTCCGAGCACTGTCCCTTGGTTCCACTCCCTACCCACCTCTGAGCACCATCCCTTGGTTCCACCCCATACCCACCTGCCAGTACCACCTCTTTTAGAGAATACATAAGGTGCTAAAAAAAATTCATGGAATTTGGTAATGATAAGAAAAGCAGTAAAATAGATCCACTGCAGCCAGCAACAATAGACCCCCCCCCCACAATAATAGACCCCAGACACAACAATAGACCCCCTCAGAAACAATAGATCCCCCACACAACAATGGGCCACCCACAACAAAATACCACACCCAGCAACAAAAGATCCACCCTAGAAGCATTAGCCCCCCCCCCCCAGTAGCAACAACAGATCTCCCAGCAGCTAGCATCAATAGACCCTCCAGTGGCCAGCAACAATAGACCTCTCCTTCAAGAGTAGATCAGTACTAGAAACAATAGATCCCCCAACAGCAACAATAGACCCTCACACAAAAACAGATCCCCACTAGTGACAATAGATCCCCCAGCAGCCAGCATCAATAGACCCTCCAGCACACCCCACACCCCTTGCTATTACATACATTCAGTGCTGGATGTGCCAGAACTGCATTCCCCCACGTTCCTGCTGGAAAACAAAAAAACCCTGGACACTCTGATGGGGATGCCCAATGTAAGAGGGACATACTAAGGGGGACACCCAATGTAAGGGAAACATTCTGATGGGGACACCTGATGTAGGGGGGATACCCAGTATAAGGGGCAGAGCTACACAATTAATCGTTAAAAAAACGTGATCTCAATTCAACCCCCCTGATGATCTCTATTGCAGAGTTTGCAGATTCTTTCATATAACAAGTGGAGAGACTTATCTGCTCACACAGTTGGCAGTCTGCCAAGTTTTAAACATGAAACATTGTAACTAACTCTTCCTTCTTAGATCAAAGGGATAGAACTTCTGTGTGAAAAAAAAATCCAGGCAGTCTGCCAAGTTTTTAAACAACTTGTAAATGCAGGAAGTTTAACCACTTAAAATCTGAATCTTTTTCTGACACTTGTTTCTCAAGTTAAAATCAATATTTTTTTATAGAAAATTACTTGGAACCCCCAAACATTATATATATTTTAGCAAAGACCCTAGGGAATACAATGTCAATTGCTGCAATATTTTATGTCACACTGTGTTTGCCCAGCGGCCTTTCAAACGCAATTTTTGGGGAAAAAAAATACACTTTAATGATTAAAAAAAAAAAAAACAGTAAAGTTAGCCAAATTTTTTTGTTTTAATGTGAAAGATGATGTTACGCCGCGAGAATCATGATCTATCTTCTAAGCGAAAAAATTGTGATTCTCGTTTTAGCCAGAATCGTGCAGCTCTAATAAGGGGGGCACCCGGATGGGGACACCTGAAATAAGGGCGGCACCCAGATGGGGACACCTGAAGTAAGGGCGGCACCCGGATGGGGACACCTGAAGTAAGGGCGGCACCCGGATGGGGACACCTGAAGTAAGGGGGGCACCCGGATGGGGACACCTGAAGTAAGGGGGGCACCCGGATGGGGACACCTGAAGTAAGGGGGGCACCCGGATGGGGACACCTGAAGTAAGGGGGGCACCCAGATGGGGACACCTGAAGTAAGGGAGGCACCCGGATAGGGACACCTAAATTAAGGGGGGCACCCGGATGGGGACACCTGAAGTAAGGGGGCACCCGGATGGGGACACCTGAGGGGGAGCACCCGGATGGGGACACCTGAAGGGGAGCACTCGGATGGGGACACCTAAAGTAAGGGGGGCACCCGGATGGGGACACCTGAAGTAAGGGGGGGCACCCGGATGGGGACACCAGAAGTAAGGGGGGCACCCGGATGGGGACACCTGAAGGGGGGCACCCGGATGGGGACACCTGAAGGGGGGCACCTGGATGGGGACACCTGAAGTAAGGGGGGCACCCGGATGGGGACACCTGAAGTAAGGGGGGCACCCGGATGGGGACACCTGAAGTAAGGGGGGCACCCGGATGGGGACACCTGAAGTAAGGGGTGCACCCAGATGGGGACACCTGAAGGGGGGCACCCGGATGGGGATACCTGAAGTAAGGGAGGCACCCGGATAGGGACACCTAAATTAAGGGGGGCACCCGGATGGGGACACCTGAAGTAAGGGGGCACCCGGATGGGGACACCTGAGGGGGAGCACCCGGATGGGGACACCTGAAGGGGAGCACTCGGATGGGGACACCTGAAGGGGAGCACTCGGATGGGGACACCTGAAGGGGAGCACTCGGATGGGGACACCTAAAGTAAGGGGGGCACCCGGATGGGGACACCTGAAATAAGGGGGGCACCCGGATGGGGACACCTGAAATAAGGGGGGCACCCAGATGGGGACACCTGAAATAAGGGGGGCACCCGGATGGGGACACCTGAAGGGGGGGCACCCGGATGGGGACCCCAGAAGTAAGGGGGGCACCTGAAGGGGGGCACCCGGATGGGGACACCTGAAGTAAGGGGGGCACCCGGATGGGGACACCTGAAATAAGGGGGGCACCCGGATGGGGACACCTGAAATAAGGGGGGCACCCGGATGGGGACACCTGAAATAAGGGGGGCACCCGGATGGGGACACCTGAAGGGGGGGCACCCGGATGGGGACACCTGAAGGGGGGGCACCCGGATGGGGACACCTGAAGTAAGGGGGGCACCCGGATGGGGACACCTGAAGTAAGGGGGGCACCCGGATGGGGACACCTGAAGTAAGGGGGGCACCCGGATGGGGACACCTGAAGTAAGGGGGGCACCCGGATGGGGACACCTGTTGTAAGGGGGCATTGTGATGGGACACTTGATCACCAGATGTAATGGGGACCCTCTGATGATGAAACCCGATGTAAGGAGGACACAATGTAAAAGGGACACACCAAATATTAACACTAAATATTATTTAATTGTTTTGAAAATTGTGCATTGCATACTTTTTACATCACATGACATTTATACAAGAATCGGAGTCGTAGCACAAACAGCTCCTGAAATTTTAATTCACTACGCCTGTTCTTATACTGATCCCTGTTATAGTGCTAACTTACCACTAGATGGCGACAAATGACAGTCTACATGCCAACGTTATAAAATAAATTTATTACATAGCACAGTGCTGGGTACAGTTAAGGCTCCTTTTTTGTTGGCTTTTTGGTTGGTTTTTTTTTGTTTTTTTCTTGCACAGGAAGTGCAACGTCATTTTTGGCTTCAGGTTTTGCTCTTCTAAGGCCACAGCGACCTATATTCCTGATATATTATATCTCCTATAAGACACAAAGTTGTCACAGTAAGCTTAAAGTGCATCTACAGTCAAAATATCTACAGCCAAAACGCATTTTGACTGCTGAAGTGTTGTTGCTTCGATTGTGCAATTACATGCGTTAGCGCCTTGCTGTGCCGCGATGTTTAAATGGCATCTCAATGCACTAAGACAACAAAGCTCATCGCGGCGTCAAGTAACGCCATACCGTACATTGTGTTTCCGAAAAATGGTGCATGTCTTTTTTTTCTTTTGGTTGGGTCCTTTGCCAGCCCATTGCCTTAACGCAATAACAGCCAACATTTAAAAAAAAAAAAAATGCATTTCCACACGTGTGCGTAAACGCAATGTGCCAGTACGCTAAGGTCTCATTGGTCCCTTATGGTGGCTGTTCATGATCTTTTGGGGTAATTTCCATTCACCGTCACGGTGAAGCACAGAAAAATCTCTACAAAATGAGGAGAAATTGGCTCTTGAACAGATGTCCCCCATTGGAAGATTCCCCCTCACTTCCTGCTCCGGTGACAACTTCTATTTTTTGGGGGGTTTCTCATTACTTCCTGTCTTGATGATAACGGTCACCAGATCAAAAAGAGAGAGAGAGAGAGAGAGGGGTGACTCTCCCCAGTGAGGACACAGACAGCATTACACTCCTGACAGGGATTCTAACCCTCAAATGAAGCTCCGACTTATAAAAGTTCTACTCTGTCACTCCCCCCCCCACCCCCCCTAGTACATAACCTCCCAGCAACAGAAGAAGAGAGACTTTTCACTCTCAGCTTACCTCTTCTGTCGTCTCTTGCAAGATTTTCCCCGACATCTTCCACCTGCAGGGACACGTTTTATTTTTAATTAAAAAATACAAATATAAATAGCATCAAAAATCAAATCAAAAAGACCCAGCGGGCCTACAGACCCGGGAATTCAGCACAGGGATGGTGGGAACCCCTCAGAATGGGCACAGCAGGTGTACAGACCCCGGAACTCAGCACATGGATGGTGAGAACCCCTCATAATGGGCACAGCGGGTGTACAGACCCGGGAACTCAGCACAGGGTTGGTGGGAACCCCTCAATTGGCACAGTGGGTGTACAGACCCGGTAACTCAGCACAGGGATGGTGGAACCCCTCATAATGGGCACAGCGGGTGTACAGACCCGGGAACTCAGCACAGGGATGGTGGAACCTCTCATAATGGGCACAGCAGATGTACAGACCCAGGAACTCAGCACAGGGATGGTGGGAACCCCTCATAATGGGCACAGCGGGTGTACAGACCCAGGAACTGAGCACAGGGATGGTGGGAACCCCTCATAATGGGCACAGCGGGTGTACAGACCCAGGAACTCAGCACAGGGATGGTGGAACCTCTCATAATGGGCACAGCAGATGTACAGACCCAGGAACTCAGCACAGGGATGGTGGGAACCCCTCATAATGGGCACAGCGGGTGTACAGACCCAGGAACTGAGCACAGGGATGGTGGGAACCCCTCATAATGGGCACAGCGGGTGTACAGACCCGGGAGCTCAGCACAGGGATGGTGGGAACCCCTCATAATGGGCACAGTGGGTGTACAGACCCGGGAGCTCAGCACAGGGATGGTGAGAACCCCTCATAATGGGCACAGCGGGTGTACAGACCCAGGAACTGAGCACAGGGATGGTGGGAACCCCTCATAATGGGCACAGCGGGTGTACAGACCCGGGAGCTCAGCACAGGGATGGTGGGAACCCCTCATAATGGGCACAGCGGGTGTACAGACCTGGGAACTCAGCACAGGGATGGTGAGAACCCCTCATAATGGGTAAAGCGGGTGTACAGACCCTGGAGCTCAGCACAGAGATGGTGAGAACCCCTCATAATGGGTAAAGCGGGTGTACAGACCTGGGAACTCAGCACAGGGATGGTGAGAACCCCTCATAATGGGCACAGTGGGTGTACAGACCCGGGAGCTCAGCACAGGGATGGTGGGAACCCCTCATAATGGGCACAGTGGGTGTACAGACCCGGGAGCTCAGCACAGGGATGGTGGGAACCCCTCATAATGGGTAAAGCGGGTGTACAGACCCGGGAACTCAGCACAGGGATGGTGAGAACCCCTCATAATGGGTAAAGCGGGTGTACAGACCCTGGAGCTCAGCACAGAGATGGTGAGAACTAGGGATGAGCTCCGGCGTGTTCGCATGGCGCACGTGCCGAGCCCGCCAGGAAGTCGGCACGGCGCTGCGCTAATCACAAGCAGTGAGACATTTCCCGATCTCTGCAGCCGCACATCGGGAAATGTCTCACTGCTTGTGATTAGCGCTGCCCCGTGCCGACTTCCTGGCGGGCTCGGCACGTGCGCCATGCGAACACGCCGGAGCTCATCCCTAGTGAGAACCCCTCATAATGGGTAAAGCGGGTGTACAGACCTGGGAACTCAGCACAGGGATGGTGAGAACCCCTCATAATGGGCACAGTGGGTGTACAGACCCGGGAACTCAGCACAGGGATGGTGGGAACCCCTCATAATGGGTACAGCGGGTGTACAGACCCGGGTACTCAGCACATATATTGTCTTTAATGGAATGTTCTATGAACCTGCCACACAGTGCTTGAACAATACCCCAGCCTTCCTATATGACTGGACTAGCAGACCCTACAAGGTAATACTTTCTGTTAGGCCCACCTCACACTCAACAGGCACAGGTTTCGAGAGAACACTTACCTACAGCATCACCCCATGCAGATGGCTGCAGTAGGTAGGTGTTCTCCCGTCTATGGGGAACGATAATCTAGAGGGAGTGACATTGTAGACACAGGTGAGCAGTTTCTTGGCCGTCCACTTGCTGGAAGTTGTCCCCTTGAACAGGATTGCCGGTGTGATGACCCCTAAGGCAGAAGACATTACTGATCTTCCCTCTACCTGTCCGATTGGCCACCTGACAGTTCAACAACCTGACTGAGCTCAGGTGACTCCAATCAGACAGGTAGACCCGTAGGAGCAGAGAGGCCCCATCAGAAGATCTGGAACACAGACATCCCACCAGTAAGTCTCCTAAACTTTGTATCATCAGGGCTGTGACAATGTAATGAGGGCCCCCCCCATAGCAAAACCTTCAGGGGTACCTTGTGTCCCTCTTATCTCTCCAATCTGAAATCGGTTCCTCCAGTGGTTATAGACACCCCAGGCTCTACATTCCTTTGTTTAATCCCAGTACATTGTTTAGCTGTTGCTGCTGAATACATAAATCACTGAGCAGCTGTGAGGGCCCCATCACAGTCACACAGTGTGCGATGTCTATAGAGAAGTCCTTGTGATCAACGCCACCTAGAGGCTGCACTCCCACCTACCCCAATGTATTTCTCAACGCACGCCAACGTATCAAACAATGGATAACCCATGTATGTGCATCGGCGTGCGTTAAACCCCAATTGGCATGAATGGTCTCCAAGATGCGGCGAGCGAGATACTCACTGAACAATACGAGGAATCCGATAATACAAAGGAGGAGAGCGCAGATCAATCCCCACTGCCTCAGGCTTGTGTAATCTGCAATGGGGAAAAAAAAAATTATTATTATTGGAGATATTGATCAGTTGATGATGTTGTAACATAGAAAATGGATGGCAGAAAAAAGATCACAAGTGTCGAGATGGACTTGTTTCAGGGGTTAGGCAACCTCGGCCCTCTAGCTGTGTTCAAACTACAAATCCCATCATGCCTCTGCCTCTAGGAGTCACGCCTGTGATTGTCAGGGTCTTGCAATGTCTCATGGGACATGTAGTTTCAAAACAGCTGGCGGGCCGAGGTTGCCGACCCCTGTTAGATCGAGTCTAACCCCCTTCCCCCCTTTTTTATTTTTTTTATTATATATATATAAAACATTTTTTTTTCTTTTATTATTATTTATATTTAAATGTGTTTTTTTTTGTCTAAGTATAAATCTATGTTTATCCCAAGCATGTTTGAATCCCCTTACTGTTGGCTAACTCGCTATCTCTGCTTGAAGCCTGTTGTTGATTGTTTAGCTGATGAAGTTATCGATCAGTTGATGGTGATATTGATTAGTTGATAGCGATATCATCACGTCCACGTTTTGTCTGCTTCATCCTAGAGGAATATTCTGTGTGACTGCTGCTGCCCATCATGGAAATTGATGGGGTTGCAGCCCTTTAGTAATTAAATATTTTAAATTAAATTTATATTGTATATGTACAATTTAATTTTATTGATATATTAAACATCATATTTATAAATATTCCCATTTTTATTTAATTTACCATTGATACTTTTTTTTTTTTTTAATTTAATAAAATATATACTCTTTTTATCACAGTTACGTTTGGTTGACTCCATTCACCTGTACAGTATACCATTTAAAAAAAAAAAAATCTATATATTCTCTGTCTCTCTCTCACTCCTATGCATGGCAACCAATCAGCTTCTATGTTCAGCTAAGCTTTGAAAATGAAAGATGGAAGCTGATTGGTTGCCATGCACAGCTGCTCCAAACTTTGATAAATTCCCCTCGATATGTACACGGTGACCGCCATGATCCCTCATTCCATAGGCAGGCTGTGCTTAGTATGGTGGTTTTTTGGTAGCTGCTATAATTTTTAGTGTAGAAAACCTCCGTGCAAACCGCGGTGCGTTGCATAACGCGCTTTTTGCGCTAGTTACTGTGCGTTCCTGTGCGGCTGCACTAGTTTTGCATCAAAATGTCTAAAAAAAAAAAAAAAAAAAAGAACAAAAAAAAAAAAAAACGGGCATGCAATTCCTTTTACACTTGGCACCATCTAGTGGTCAAATACGGTATTTTCTGTTTTTTGTAAATCGCATTTGACCAACGCAGGAAATAGCCTAATAACATTCGCTGCTTTCTCCAGAACGAATACTGGGTTACTACTATGCAGAATTTTGATACATAGACCCCCCCCCCCCCCCAAATCCTAGTGTGTAGTTCACACCATAGAGAGACATTTGTTCAATTTGAGCTTGCAGGGTGCTCCTTCACTCAGCAGCGCAGCCTGGTGATTGTGCTTTGCTTTTCCCCTCAAAATAAAAATCTAGAAAGCTGTGTATATATATATATATATATATATATATATATATATATATATATATATATATATATATATATATATATATAATATTATTATTATTATTAATTTTTTTTTTTTTTACCAACCGTAAAAGAAGATCCGCTCATATTCCAGTCTTCTGGTCTCGTCTGAAAAGCAGAAAATGTTGGGTTAGTTCGGGAATGATTGCCCCCGAGGGATATTTTCAATTTCCTCTTTTATTTTCCGTTTACATTGGACCTGCCAGGATGGAAGTTTTGGAACTGTCATGGCTAAGTTTTATTTTAAGGACCTATTTGACACCAAAGCATTCCCTTGCAATGCCTCTTATGTCACTTTAAAGGGTAACTCTATTCCGTAGGGGGAAAAAAATAGCAAAAAAAAAAAATCGGCGTTTACAATTGCGACACAAGATACATTGTAATTGAATGTTATAAAAATGACCTTTTCCTTTTTAAAATCTGCAGCTCTGACATTTTCTGTAAAATGCAATACGGCCACTTGGAGGCGCTCTTTTTACACAGGTGGTATACAGAGCGCCCCCCCAAATGTAATTTCCTGCTTGTGTGATTGGCTCACTGAATTTTCCCAGAAGTCTGCACTAAGATACAAGTCAGATTGTGGGCATCCCCTGCAACAAAAATCTCATTTTTTTTTTGGTGAAATCACGTCTAAAGGGATGCAGACCCTGCCACTTTCCTCAGTAGAACCCTGCAGGTGCAGCAGCTGATTGGTAATATAAAGTCACTCACATTCACTTTGCACATGGGCACAGAGAAACAGACAGATATTTCTTCAAAATAACAAAAAGTTAGGAATTTGCAACAAAATCCCTGCAATGTACACAGATCACCCAGAGTGAAGGCATTTTTTTTCCTCAACAAAAGTGGAGTTACCCTTTAACATGTTGCATCAGGTAGCAGCAGATAAAAAAAAAAAAAAAAAAAATGCATGACGCTATGGGGGGGGGGGGGGGGGGGGGGGGGGGGGGCATAAACTAAAGCTGGTGCAGCTGTGCATAGTAACCAATCAGCTTCTAACTTCAGGTCGGTCCATTAGGCTTTGTCAAAAAAACCTGGAAGCTGATTGGTTGCTATGTAGCGCTGCACCAGTTCTGTGTGTACCAGTTTTAGTAAATCGCCCCCTATGTGTGTTGCAATGCTGTACTATACTGTATACTTATACCTCCTTTTGGTTGCTAGGATGCTGGCACAGCAACTAATGATACCCTGCTGCCAGCATCCTAGCAACCAATGCTGCTGTTTGGCATTGGTCACTAGGGACGCTGGGGATTGGGGCACACAGTGTCAGTGGTTTTGTAGTATGGACACTCTGGATGTCGACCTATTTTTGTCCCCCACCCTTCTATCCTCTTTGGTTGCCAAGATGCTGGCACAGCAACTAATGATACCCAGCATCCTAGCAACCAAAGCTGCTCTGTGGCATTGCTCACTAGGACGCTGGGGATTGGTGCACACAGTGTCCATGGTTTCTAGTACTGACTCTCTAGATGTCGCCCCAGTCCCCCCCCCCCCCCCATCCTCTTTGGATGCTAAGATGCTGGCACAGCGACTGATACCCAGCCGCAACCTAGCAACCTAGGCTACTCTGTGGCATTGGTCGCTAGGACGCTGGGGATTGGTGCATACAGTGTCAATGGTTTCTATTATGGACTCTCTAAATGTCGCCCCAGTCCCCCCCCCCCATCCTCTTTGGATGCTAAGATGCTGACACAGCGACTGATACCCAGCTGTCAGCATCCTAGCAACCAATGCATGTGGCATTGGTCGCTCCAAAAGCTGGTGATTGGTGCACATAGTTTTATTGTTTTTTTTAGTATTGGCACTATGGATGTCATCCCAATTTTTACCCCCCCCCCCCCCCCAATCCTCTTTGATTGCTAAGATGCTGGCACATCTACTAATCATAACCATCTGCCAGCATCCTAGCAACCAATGTTGCTCTGTGGCATTGGTCGCTAGGACGCTGGTGATGATTGGGGCACATGGTGTCATTGGTTTTTTAGTGAGGACACTCTCTAGCTTCAGAGCCACCTGAGATGGTCGCCTCATTTTGCTTCATTGGTGGAAGGCCCCTGTGCAGCCCCCAGAGACAATCTGTCATTACCTGTCAATGCTTTCATTAGATGATCTTCACAGCAAAACCCCCAACAAAGTTCTCACCTTTCGCTCTGGCGTGAATAGAGTCTTTCACTGTAGTCGCGCTCCTGGTGATTGCTGCAAAATAACAGGACAGCACTTTACATTTTTTCATTCTTTTTCACAGCCAAGGGAGCCAATCACAAAGTCTTATCATGGGAAGCTATGAATAACGCCGAGGACTGTCCTCCTGTCTTTGAACAAATTGATCCCAATTTTACACACCATGACCGAACGTTTGTGGAGACATGACCCCTCACACATACTGTGTACAGGGCCAGAACAGGGGGGGCGAGGGGGGGCAGTTGCCCCGGGCCCAGTGCCATCATGTGGGTGGGAGGGAGGGGCACTTAACGCACCAAAGTAAATTCGGATATCAATTCCTTACCCTGGTACAGTGATGTAGTTGATGCGTTGCTTGTGGTGGGCTCAGCGTCAGCGAGGAGGGTTGTCAATACGGTAAATGCTGCTAAAACAAAGATAAATCTATTATTATTATTATACATTTATATAGCTCTGACATATACCGCAGTGCTGTACAGAGATCACTGAGCCAGTCACATCAGTCTCTGTACCAGAGGAGCTTACACTCTAATCCCCCAACAGTCATACACTATTATTATTATTATACATTTACATACCTCTGCACCAGAGGAGCTTACACTCTAATCTTCCCCACAGTCACACTGCCACTGCCCCCCCCCCCCCCCCCACAGGGCAGGGACCATTGGTATCCTTCCAGGTGGATGAGGACCAATCTGGGATTCTTG